>NC_069713.1:2126291-2181291 GCF_027358585.1 Pangasianodon hypophthalmus
AGAAACTGCAGGAGAAATTATTCATCCTCTGTGCCAGCCTTTCAGGATTTTATATTTATTTATTTATTTATTTATTTATTTTTCTGCTTTTGAAAGCAGCACTACACTGACTCATGACTTTTTTCTCTGGAAGCCTGCTGTTTTACGCTGTAAATAAAAAAATAAAAAAATAAATAAAAAGTCCACAAAAATAGTAGATTTCATGCTATTATTCCTATATTTAATAAAACAATTTTTAATAGAAGTTGATTTATGTGTTATATAAAGATGATCTTGATTTAAACTGTTGTGTAGAAATGTCTGTTATGTTTCTATCAGTAATAAACCTCTGTGTGTGGTGCTGTTATAGAAAAATAAGCAATAACGGGGAGGTGTGATGAAGTGGAGTTACTGTTACCTCTATAAAGTTGATTAGTTTCCTATAACAGCATGTCCTGAAGTGTTTTATTCCTCTTATACCACAGCAATTTACCAACAAATACAATCTTTTTAATTATTAAAGAACGACACGTCATACTTTTTATCCGTTTATAGTTACATTTAATAGTCTGCGATGTTACAGCTGTTACATGTTACAGCTTTACCTCTGAAAGCACTGACACTGGAGACTCCTTCCGTAAGTGTTACATAAACAGGTTGGTGAACCTGTTCAGCACGACGAGCCAAGAAAAAAACCCTGATCACTGCAGAGAGCCACACAGCAGATGAGATCTGAATATGAACACGTTTCAGTCGACTTGTTAATGTCTGATGTTCTCTGTTCAGCGGTGTGCCGTGACAGTTGAGGGTCTGTTACCGAACGTCTCGAATTGAAAATTGATTTTGTTTTCGGACCAGCAACATCATCACTGAGGCACTTTTTTACAAATTCCCCTTCACTGGATGGCTTTTCAGCATGAGCAGTGTTCCACGCCCGCTCATATGATGCTAATGTGACTGTCTGTGAATGCTTGTAAATGTTCGAATAAGCTGAGTTTGCTTCTCCGCCTGACGTTTCAGTGTGTTTACGTTGTGCTTGTGCTCAGTTCAGTGCCTTCGTTAAATTCCCGGCTCATGTTAGGAAGGAGTGAGGTGAAATGGCGCTCAAGATTTGAAGCCTTTAAATGCAGCAGTGAAGTCTGGCATGTCAAGCAGAATGGTTTTCCATTCCTTTCAACAAAAAATATAAATCCTCCCATTCAGATAAAAATGTTCTGTGCTAACCTTCATCGTCACGCTTAGCTGTACGCTTCCCTGACTCACACTAACGGATGATTCACACTAACGGACTTCACAGGTAGCATTAGCTCATGTTAACCAATAGGCTAGCTTACATTGACTCAGGCGTGAATAAAAATAAGGTTAAAAAACTAAATAAGGTTCAGGAAATTCAGCAAATGCATTTACATGCATTTCTGTTTATTGCAAAATTAGTTTAACAAATGTTTGGAATGTAAAAATAAATAAATATCCAAATCATGATTGTAAACACAGAACACGTGGATAAATGGAAGGCGAGCAGCTAAAGAGCCGCACGCACCACCCTGCTCTACAGTAAAAATAAAAAATAAAAAACCGCTTCTGTGTAGGAAGCCCCTGAAGCCTCCTCTCTCCTGGTTTATTGCTTGCTCTGAGTGAAGAACTGATATGTCTTTAAAGACTGCATGCTGTAACTGATTTCCAGGTCACGGGCTGAAGGATGCAGGATCACAGAGAAGTGCAGCTGAACATCCGGACGCACTTAACCCCTGCTCTTCCTCCACAAAGCACGCAGAGCTTCATTAAAACCACTGCAGTCTGAAGAATGCTCTGTTCAGCACAGTGTTATAGCGTCTCTTTCACACACACTGAGATCAGACACAGAGTGGTACTCAGGATAGAGTTAATCACGCAGTGAGGATTTAATAACACACATACTAACACACATCAGTGTTCAGACCTCAGACGTAACTACAGACGCTAATAAAAGTTAACTATGCAGATTAAAACTGCATGTTTTTGTGGTTAAGGACGCCAGTGAAAAACCCCGTCTCAGAGGTGTGAACTACACACAGGTGATTTTAATAATCTGAACATGGAGCTCAGAAAATCCTCTTAAGCAGCTGCGTAACCCGACTCTGAATACCAGGAACTTTCCTCATGTAATACCGAGATCAGACGCTGTTTAATCTTCATTACTGTGAAATCTCAGGTTAATGACGTCCACAGATACACAGAATAAACACACAATGCACAAAATAAATGAAACCAACTGTATTGTCCAGTTGTCACGTGTTTCGGCTGTTAGTATTCTTAGCTTATCTTATGTCTAATTGATGTGCTAATATAGCATATAGATAGATCAATTTTTGGTCTGGACAAAATGTATGTAATGTAAACAATGTAAAATACTAAGAGTCCAATAAACCCCTCACGTCTGATGTTAAGCCTGCTCTCGTTTCCTCAGCAGCCAATCTGAACCCCTCCCTGATGACGGCTAGCTCTCTGCATTCTTAGTTGAGGTACTAAACAATAACAATGTGATGAATTTTTTTTTTGTGTAGTGCAAATGTTTCAGTCCATGATGATTGTCAGTGTAACGGCTTCACTGCTTAGACCCGTGTTAAATAAAGAGATTTTAATATTCATACGTGAGCTGAACGACCTCAAGCGCTCCGTGGTCTGAGTCAGAAAGTAGGTCCCGGTTGTCATGAGTGCAGCGTTACCAAGAAAATATCCTTCCACAAGATTAAGATACTGTTAAAACAACAACAACAGCAACAGTGTAGATTACAATAATCATTGAAATAGCAGGTTGACCGTAAATACCATCAATGGGAAAATAATTGTAATTAAAGCTGCAAGCAGCATTTTCGGGGGCCAAGCACCCAGATCCAGTGAGCCACACATTCACAGACATGCTACAGTTGTTGCGTAAGTAATCAGAGGAAAGCAGAGCAATATCTTTAGGCAAAGGGATTCAAGAGTGATTTGTATTTTCACTCATGATGTGTATGTTTTGACCACAGAAAGTGGTGGAATTCTCTGGCTGTAGGAGGAAATGTCTAGATGAACAGATGAGCAGCAGGGTGGCATTGCAGCAGCAGCACTGTTTAGACAGCTGTCAAGATGATGTGAGCAAGATTTGGTGAAGATTTGACAAAATTTGGAGGAGGAGGAGCAAAAATGGCAGTTAGATGTAAGTATTTTTTAGCACGTTATTGTTACTTCTGACCAGTAGGTGGCGCTGGCACAACATTTGTTGCATAGCTTCAGGTCATGGTCCTGAAGATGCCTACCAAGTTTTGTGACAGTGTGCAGTGTCGTTGCTGAGATACAACTTCGCTTCCTGTTTGGCGGCTTTGCCATCAGATTCGTTGGCCCATTACAGACAAATCGTTTGGACTATTCAAAATTCTTTTGATAACTTTTGTGAAACTTTCTCTGAAGATGATGTTTGCCAAATTTGGTGATGATTGGAGAAAATTTGTAGGAGGAATAGCGGAAATAAAACTGTTTTTAACAAAATCCAAGATGGCGGAAAATCTAATTGGGCAGAAATTGATGTCATAGGGTGCATTGAACTCGTCTCAACCCAGGGAATCCAGATATGCCTTTTAAATTTTGGACACACAGTTCAAAAGTTATGACCATAAATGTCTTTCCAAATTAGGCCCAAATTTGACCCGATGGTGGCACTAGATCTTTGGCAACAAATTTGATCAGAATGCTCCTTAGACCCTCCAAAATCAGTGCGCCAAATTTCACAACTTTTTACCAGATGGTTCTATGGGCTGCCATAGACACCCGAGCCGGAAGAAGAAGATGAAGAAGAAGAAGAAGAAAACATAGAATAACAAAAGAGTGCCTATGCACCTTCAGTGCTTGGCCCCCTAATAACATGAGAAAAACATGCTGTACATCACAGTGAAGAAAATCTGACCCTTGTCCAGCGTGAAATGAAGCTTTTCAGTGTATTCTGTTTAAAGCTTCACAGTGGCAGCGTTATTATTTCAGGTGTACTTTAAGTAAGGAATAAGACACAACACACCCTGAGTTTATATAAAAATAATCAACGCTGGTGCATTATTTTCATTTAACAGCATGGTCTGGAGTGTGTTATTCCTCTTATACCACAGTGATTCACCAACGATTAGAAGATTCAGTTTAATAATAAATGACATTGTGCTTTTTAACAGTTTAGAGGTAAGACTTCATGTTGTGAAACGTCTAAAAGACAAGTTAGTTCCTGTTGTTGCTTTCGTTATAGCAGCTATAAACAGTCGTTCCCTCACCAGCCTCTCTTTTTCTTTCTCATGAAGTTAATAAGATAAAAAAAACTGCAGCTTGTTACACGTTAGCGAGAAACCGCAAAGAAGCGTAAACGCCTCTGTCCTGAAGAATTTCCCGTGCTGGGAAACTAAAGCACTGACACTGGAGACTCCTTCCATTAATGTTAAATAATCATCTCCTAACAAAAAATATCACACATCAATGATTATACGTTTATCTGTCTTAAACAACACCATGTTTTTTTAAAGTCAGTTTATTATTAGTTTTAATGTGGAGCGTCCACTGTACACGTCCCTGTTACTATAGAAACAATAATGTAATATAAACCTGTCCTTCATGTTACAGCTGGAACCTTCTGACCAATCAGAATCGAGAATTCAACCACACTGTGGTATAATGGGACACATAAGATATAAAACTCTAAACTTTATCCTGTCTAAACTCGAGGAAAGGAATCGATACTAACCCTTCTGTTATATTATGTATTGAAAGTAAAACACTGGATGCTTTTTGTTTAGAATAAAGTGCAGTAAGTGTTTAACACGGTGTTTAAACATCTGACAACAACTCTGCTGTAGGTGTTTCACCCACACACACACACACACACACACACACACTAACATGGCATCCACTCAGTGGTGCTTCTATGGTAATGGACAGGGTGCCAATACTTTGTGTAGGGTAGCAGATGGGGTAATATTATATATAATAATGTGCAGTATATACATTAGCTGAGTGTTGTATGTATAAATGAACATCGAATTGTGCACAGATTGTGTGTGTGTGTGTGTGTGTGTTTGTGTGTGTGTGTGTGTGTGTGTGTGTGTGTGCGTGTGTGTGTGTGTGTGTGCTCGTGCGTGTCCTGGTCGTCGTCTTTCACTATTAATAGAGATGCTAAATGTTAATGCATTCAGGTGGAACCGGGGTTAAAGGTCACGGGGTTAAAGGTCACACCGCTAAAGATCATAGCTGTCCCTTTGCCCCAACACACACACACACACACACACACACACTCACACACACACACTTAAGTGGCCACTAGAGCCACATTGATTATTATTGTCATTCTTATTTATACACACACACACACACACACACATGCACATGCACATGATGGCACACAACTGCCTGCCCACCTGTATGCACAGACATAAACATACACACACACACACACACACACACACTCACACACACACACACACACAACAAGCTCAGGAATTCAGCTGACATTAATTATTATGGCTTCACACTCACTGCGCTCACACTGGCGAAACATCGGAGTATTCTTAGCACAAAAAGCACACACACACACATACACACACACACACACACACACACACACACCATGTTAACAAAGCCTACATTATGAAACCAAACCAATTATCAAAAATCAACAAAAAACATTAAACACTATTACCATGATCATAACAGCAGTAATAACTATCACGTGTTATTTATTTTTTATTTTATTTTCTATGTTGTGTGACGGACTCTGAGCTCCTCTGATCGAGTCTGTCCTCAAACTTCATATTTACATATTTCATTTTTCATTCTGTTATTAAAAAATCCCCCTCCCGAGTGGAGTGAGTCATGAAATAGACGTGAGTGTGTCGCTGGCAGACGTTTTGGCTCGTACGCTGGATTAGACGTAACAGAATTAGGATCGCGGCGTGACACAAACCAGAGGCTGTAAATGTGTGAAAGAAAAGAAAACCAAGAGATTTGAATGTTTTAACAGTAGAATCACACAAAATGATCAGGAATTTATTTATTTATATATTTATACATTATTTATAATATTAAAAATTATGTATATATCATAATATATTTTGTTACTGTTGAATTGTTCGAAGCCAAAAGGTTGAAGGATAATATAACACTATAACAGCTTGGGCCTAGCTGGAAGGAAATGGACGTGCTAGCTTACTGATCACTAGTGATCTAATGCCCATAGGTTAAAAAGAACAGAGTTAGCATAAAGCATGATTATAAATCTGTAGCTGTATCACAGTTAAATATGTAATAAACATAGTTACTATAAAGCAACACAGTGCATATGATACCAAGGTATAAAGATGTTAGCGTCATGGTTTTATATTCACCAAACATACCACCCTAAAACACCATAGTACTGTTTATAAATTCATAGTTAACTATAGTGATTTTTATAAATCCATAGTTAACTGTAATGAAATTTCATAAATCCATAGTTAACTGTAATGAAATTTCATAAATCCATAGTTAACTGTAATGAATTTTTATAAATTCGTAGTTAACTATAGTGAATTTTTATAAATTCATAGTAAATTATACTGAATTTGTATAAATTCATAGTTAACTATAGTGAATTTTTATAAATTCATAGTTAACTATAGTGAATTTTTATAAATCCATAGTAAATTATACTGAATTTGTATAAATTCATAGTTAACTATAGTGAATTTTTATAAATTCATAGTAAATTATACTGAATTTTTATAAATTCATAGTTAACTATAGTGAATTTTTATAAATTCATAGTAAATTATACTGAATTTTTATAAATTCATAGTTAACTATAGTGAATTTTTATAAATCCATAGTTAACTATAGTGAATTTTTATGAATTCGTAGTTAACTATAGTGAATTTTTATAAATTCATAGTTAACTATAGTGAATTTCTTTAAATCCATAGTTAACTATAGTGAATTTTTATAAATTCAGTTACCTATAGTGAATTTTTATAAATTCATAGTTACCTATAGTGAATTTTTATAAATTCATAGTTAACTATAGTGAATTTTTATAAATCCATACTAAATTATACTGAATTTGTATAAATTCATAGTTAACTATAGTGAATTTTTATAAATTCATAGTAAATTATACTGAATTTTTATAAATTCATAGTTACCTATAGTGAATTTTTATAAATTCATAGTTAACTATAATGAATTTTTATGAATCCATAGTAAATTATAGTGAAATTTTATAAATCCATAGTAAATTATAGTGAAATTTTATAAATCCATAGTATACAATAGTGAAGTTTCATAAATCCACAGTAAACTATTGGGATTTTCTTAATAAATTCATAGTTAACTATAGTGACAAATGCGTGACAAATGTGTGATAAATCCACAGCAAACAATATACATTTTTACAAAGCCACACCTATGGTGAATTTTTTTGTTAGTCTACAGTAAATTTATACTTTCATAATAAACTATAACAATGTGTTTTTATAAATACAAAACATATACTGTAATTGCAAATGTTTATAAATCTATTGTAAACTATAGTTTTCTTTTAAATCCACAGCAAACTATAAAGAATTTTTGAAAATCCTTAGCAAAGTACAGCAATTTTTTTCTATTGCGCAATGCCTGATGTAAATACCCTTATTCAACAGACTATCTTAATGTACATATGACCCTTACTGTGTGTGTGTGTGTGTGTATATATATATATATATATATATAGATATATATATATAAAATTCATATTTCTTCTTCCACTCTGTCATCCTGCACTACATCTCACCAATGGTGTATTTTATTTCTTCTTTCTTCCTTTATACTTTTATACATTGTTTTAAATTTACTTTATTTTCTTTATTATTATTATTATTATTATTATTATTATTTTCTCTATTTTGTACTGCAGCGCATGTGAAGAACAATGCAAACTACGAATCTCATTGTACAGGGAACCTTCTGCATATGACAATAAAGTTCTTGAACCTTAAAATGTTTGAAATTCATAGAAAACTATAGTGAATATTTATAAGTTCATAGCACACTGTAGTGAATTTTTTCATATAAATGTTTGTTTACTGCTGTTGAACTCTCAGCTAACAGTAATTAAATCATGGCAAACTGTCATATTTTTTTACCAGCTATAACCTGAAGCTTTCTCACAGCATGTCTGAGTTTTAGACGTCTGTGTGTAGGCTTTTAATTGCGAGAGAATAAGGCGAGAGAGAACACGGCAGGGGGACCAGCCCCTTTTACAGACGCAAACATCAAGCACAGAGATCATCGTTACATGGACACAAATGAGCTTTACAGTGTTTTTGTTAAATTAGCATATTTTTTCATGACATCATCAGATTTTCCCCTTTTTTTCGTCTAGACCATCATCGTCTCGTGGGAAAAAAAGCCTCCGCTTCCCCTTTATTAGAAAAAACATTAGGAGGTGATGGATGGTAATGAAACAATGCAACACATCATCGCAAACATTTTTCTGACTGGTGTTAATTAAGTCTAATCAAAGAGGTAAAATCCAGGCTTGGTAAGATACAGAACCGAACACTGGAGTGTTTTTTTTTCTGCTCCAAAACCTCCAATTCAGCTCACCATAAAATGTCTCTAGAGCAATGATTTGATTCTGTGTGTTGACATATTTCCTTCTGAAACAGGAAGTCGTGATGAAGTGCCTGACTGATTTATCCCGTCCGATCTAAACAAACCTGACAGGAGCGTCGTGAGCTAGCTAAATATGGAGAAGAGTGAAGAGTTAAATAAGAGTGGTTTTTTTTCAGCTGTGGAGGATTTCTCACCCACGCCTGTCCACTTTAACCAGGATGATATCCTCGATGATGAGATGCTGCGTGCGTGCCGAAGTAAAGTGACCCTGCAAAGATTATTTCCAGCAGAAACCAACCTGGAAGTGTGAAAAATAGCCCATTGCAGTGAAGTTCATGTACACATGGGGAAGTTTTTAATTATCCCGACACTGTAATGCAGATTACGAGACCAACGTTAACCTCATTACAAGGCAATCATGAGTTGAAATTTTCTTGGGGCTTCAGGAAGTTTAAAATGCGAGGACAGTGACAGCTGCATGATTTAACAGTCAGCAAGCTAATGAGAAAAACCATGAACTTTTAGCTGTTTAGATGGAGCTCGATTCTTCAGCAATGCCAGGCCCAAACAGGTGGAGAGATAAAGATTCATTTCTGCCATTGCTGCGTCTCAGGATCGTTTATTGTGATATAATTTATCACGATATCAATATTATATCATCATATCGCCCAGCACGAGTTAGTGATGCACTAATGTAAAGTTAAATATTATGTTTCGAAATAAAACACGTTGAATCAGAGCGAGCCGTCAGAAAGCCGCTCCCAGTTTCCTTTTTCACTCTTCATGAAACACAACGCAGTGTGGAACTCAAATTCAAATTCAAAACCAAACTCAAATTCAAATTTTATTGGTCACATGCAAAACCATACACAGTACGACTTGCAGAGAAATGCTTTATACAACTGTTCCGACATAAAATAAGAAAATATAAAGAAAAATATTAAATATAAAGAAAAATATATACATAAAAATACATATAAAGAAAAAATATGAAGAAAAATATTAAATGTAAAGAATAATATAAAGAAAAATATAAAATATAAGAAAAATATATACATAAAAAATACATATAAAGAAAAAATATAAAGAAAAATATTAAATATAAGAAAAATATAAAGAAAAATATTAAATATAAAGAAAAATATAAAGAAAAATATAAAGAAAAATATAAAATATAAGAAAACTATATACATAAAAAAATACATATAAAGAAAAAATATAAAATATAAGAAAAATATATACATAAAAAATACATATAAAGAAAAAATATAAAGAAAAATATTAAATATAAGAAAAATATAAAGAAAAATATTAAATATAAAGAAAAATATAAAGAAAAATATAAAGAAAAATATAAAATATAAGAAAACTATATACATAAAAAATACATATAAAGAAAAATATTAAATATAAAGAAAAAATATAAAGAAATATATTAAATATAAAGAAAAATATAAAGAAAAATATAAAATATAAGAAAAATATATACATAAAAATATATATTAAGAAAAATATAAAGACAATATTAAATATGAAGAAAAATATAAAGAAAAATATTAAATATGAAGAAAAATATAAAGAAAATATTAAATATGAAGAAAAATATATACATAAAAAATATATGAAGGGATTTTTTAAAAAAGTGTATAAGAATATATATATATATATATATATATATATATATATATATGGATGGTGGCAGCAGCAGTCTGACAGTACAGATATAAAGTGCAGATATGTGCAATCATGTGCAATGTGCAATACTAAATACTAAATTGCAATACTAAAATAAATTATTAACGTTATGTATGTAGATGTAGATGGAGGCTGGGGGTTTGTAGGAGATGTATGGATGGAGATGGACCTTAGTCCTTAGTCCTTGGTGTTGTGCTGGTTGAGGGTCGGAATGGCCTGCGGGAAGAAGCTCCTCCTCATCCTCTCTGTTTCGGCCTTTAGGGAGCAGAAGCGCTTCAGAGAGAAGCGTCCAAGAGTCACTCTGAACAAATCTGATAACAGTGTAAACGATTTCTTGTGCATTCGAGCTAAATATTTAAAGATAAGCCTCTGCTCCTCAAGCACATAAACGTGTGATGTGTAATGCTAGCTCTCCTTCCTTTTTCACTAGCTTTTTAAACGATGAAGAAAAGAAATTCGTTGCCATGTAACAGTTTTGTGATGTCATCATCAGTATTGGTAATGTATACTTAATTTTGCAACAGATTTTAATATATTAATGATGATATTATTTCTGTAAGAGAAATTTCAGTACCCAAATCACACAGTGAGTAAGTACACAGATGGAAAGCAGCAGAATTAAAATCCTGCTTTTATCCATTTTTTGGTCCTTCGTCTGAGCAGGGTCAAGCACGAGAGCGCCGTCGTATTTTAAAAGTCTGGGGGGAAAAAAATCTCCAAATAATGAACAGCAGCTCTTCAGATTCAATTTAATCCTCCGAATAGCCTCCATATGTGAATCCAGTCCATTCACGAAATCACAGCACAACCGGAAGGTAGTTAAAAATGAAAAAACATTATCAATGGAGGGAAAAAATCTACAGACAAAAAACAAATGAAATCCCCAAGTGGCTGATTATTTCTTATCTGTTTAAAGTTCTTGTGAATTTACACCTCTATCAACTTCATCTGCAATCAAATCAATTTTTATCATCATTATTAATCCAAACAGATATATAAGCAAGAACTTAAATAAGTTTTAAAAAATAATAATAAAATAAAACTGCAGTGATCGTCACAGGAAAGGAAGAAGTACATAGAGAGCAGGACATGATTTCACTTCCTGCAGTGATATAAGTGTGAAATTACACGTCAGTTTTGTTTATAGTCTTCACGCTGCTACATTACTCATTATATTATACTGTACATAGGCTGCTACTCTTATGTTTACACTATTTCAGCTTTTAGTTTAGGGGCGGGGTAATATTTGCATTTTTTTATGACATCATTCATATGATTTGGAACAAAAATGTTATTAAATCGACATGCGTTTTTACCTTTTTTTGTCTTATTCACTTCACAAGAGAGAAAAGAGAGGCTGGTGAGGGAAGGACTGTTTATAGCTATAACGTAAGTGCGAACAGGAACTCATTTGTTCTGCATAACATTAAATGTAACTATAAATGGATAAATAAGTATGATGCGTCTCTTTAATAAAAAAAATTGCTGTGGTGTAAGAGGAATAAAACACTCAGGGACGTGCTGTTATAGGAAAATAATCAACATTCATTGTGGTAACAGTAACTCCACCTCATCACACTATTTTACTGTAAAACACACACACACATATAACATAAATGCAGACAGATTCAGTCAGAGCTGGTAAAACAGGAAGTGAGGAAAGAAAACATGTAAAACAGCTCGAGATGGAAGTGAAGCTGCGTATAAACTCCTCCTTCTAATAAAGACTGTTTATGTTACAGCACGTTCCTGTTTATCTCGTTTGCTCCATGTTACAGTCTAACTGCAGGATATTTTATTTCTTCCTGACATTCACTCTCTTCTTTCTATTATTCTTCATTTTTATTACAGCACTAAGTGTGTGTGCGTGTGTGTGTGTGTGTGTGTTATATTCGCTCTGCTTTCACACTCTACCATCGGTGCATGTTTCCCGTTTGCTCCTACAGGAAGTGGCCGTGAGGTGGACGGAATGTGGACGCTTTGAAAGTGTAAAAAAGTTCAAATTTTCATACAAGTGTGGGAACAAGATAATTAAGTTGTGGAAATGAGATAATTAAGTTGTGGTAATGAAATAATTGAGTCATAAGACCAAGATAATTTTTCTAATTTGTGGAAATTAGATAATTAAGTTGTGGAAATGAGATAATTACGTCATGGTAATGAGATAATTAGGTTCTAGGAACAAGATAATTAAGTTGTGGGAATGAGATCATTACGTTGTGAGAATGAGATAATTAAGTTGTGGGAATGAGATAATTAAGTCATGAGAATGAGATAATTAAGTTGTGAGAATTAAATAACTGAGTCATAAGACCAAGATAATTAATTTGTGGAAATTAGATAAATAAGTTGTGGCTATGAGATAATTAAGTCATGAGACCAAGATAATTAAGTTATGGGAACAGAATAATTAAGTTGCGGGAATCAGATAATTAAGTTGTGAGAATTAGATAATTAAGTTGTGGGACTGAAATAATTGAGTCATAAGAACAAGATAATTAATTTGTGGAAATGAGATAATTAAGTATTTACACTCACATTTATGTGCAATATCAGTGTGCAATATTTTAATGTGCAATACCGTCACACTACTGGCAAGCTACACGATTCTCAACCAACCTGTACTTATGTGTATATACCCCTCTCCTTTTTTTTTGTTTTGTGTTAGGATTTTTGCTTTAGCACTATTTAAGCCATTTATGTACAGAATAGTTTTTAATCTACCTTGTTCTTGTGTGCATACTCTTTCTGTACTGTACCCCTGCTGTTGCTAAATGCAATTTCCCCACTGCGGGACAAATAAAGGAATATCTTACTTACTCTATCTCTTAAGTCATGAGACCAAGATAATTAAGTTGTGGAAATGAGATAATTAAGTCATGAGAATGAGATAATTAAGTTGTGGGAAATAAATAACTGAGTCATAAGACCAAGATAATTAATTTGTGGAAATTAGATAAATAAGTTGTGGCTATGAGATAATTAAGTCATGAGACCAAGATAATTAAGTTCGTCTTATAATTGGATAATTAAGTTGGTCTGATAATTAACTTATCTCCCACAAGTTGGTTGGTTGTGGGAGATAATTAAAGATAATTAAGTTGAATGAAATAATTAAGTTGTGGGAATGAGATAATTAATTTGTGGGAATGAGATAATTAAGTCAAGAGAATGAGAATGAGATAATGAAATAATTGAGTCAGTGGCATGACTTAGAAATGCGAGGAAAAAAGCTAATACAGTCCATGCCATGGTTTAGTAATGGGAAGGAATGAGAAGGGGAATGAGATAATAAACTCATGGCCACAAGCTAGTAAAGACTTAGTATTGTGAGGGAACAACATACAAATCATGAGAACAAGATAATTAAGTTGAGGGAATGAGATAAATTATGTCCATGACTTAGTAAAGCGAGATGAAGTTTTGATGCACAGTTTTTTTATTAATCGAATTTTTTTCTCGAGAATTAAATGGTGATTTTCAGAAGTTTAAATAAGTGAAACAATACATTTTTATTTAAAAAGTTTTAATTTATTTTTCTTTGCATAATTTTCAGAACTGTCAGAGTGAACTGACCTCATGGCCATGCGTTATTTTTATTAAGTAGTGAAATAACTCCGTATGAATCCATGTTTTTCCTGCAATTCGTTCCTTGTCACTTCTAATCCACAGAGAGCATCCTGAATCTCTCTCTCCCTCTCATTCTCTCTCTCCCTCTCATTCTCTCTCTCCCTCTCTCCCTCCCTTTCTCTCTATCTCTCTTCTTTTCTTCAGTTTTCTGTCTTGGCTTTTCTAATATCACTCCTCACTCTCCCCTCAACCCCAGCCAAACAATCCTGCGAGGTGCTAGACCTAATCCAGACATTTCCCGAGACGTGTTGATCACTTCCTCCGTCCCAGAGTCCTGAGATAGTGACAGTCGTAAATCACAGCCATGTCACGCTCCCTCATTTCTCAAACTCTTTCATCTTAAAGGACATTTCTGCTGTCAGAGCTGCTCTCATGTGAGTGTGAGAGGAAACATCTCAGAGGCTAATCAGATCTGACGCCAGATGTACTCTAAAGGCAAAGTACATGCCTCAGAGAGGAGAAAAATAAACAGAAGAAATGAACATTTAATAATATATAAAACATGAAGCAGAATGGGATTGTTACAGGACTGTAATATCTGAGTCGCATCAGCTGCAGCTGTGACGCTGTGTTTGATAAATGTATATCTGTAAGTCCTGATTGTCATCGCCAAATCACTTTGCTTCTCATTTGCTTAAAATTAAACTCTGCTCAAACTTTATGCAAATTACAGAATATCTTTGCATTATCTGTATGCAGTTGCGTCCATTCGCAGTGTACTGGCTACATGTAGCTCCATCTGGATGTCAGGGATGAAAAATTAATCCATCATCTTTCTCCAAACTAATTTTGAGCATTTATACATCAGTACGATGTTTAATAGCACATTTGAGGGGGAACGCGTGCCACTGGATTTTTAACTTCTCAAGTCTGTCACATTTCCCAAAATATTGAACTCCGAAGGCCTTTTTAGAATTTCAGTCAGGTCTTTAGACATTGATGAAGTCATTATTATTTTAGCCGACCATCAATTCAATTCAATTCAATTTTATTTGTATAGCAGATTTAAAAATGGACATTGTCCTGTCACAAAGCAGCTTTACAGAAATATATAAATTCAGGATATGAATCCAAATCAGATGAACAGTGTAGGAATTAGCACTGCTAGCACTGCTCGACTGCTCCCACCATCTCTCAGCGTACAAGGAAGACCTGCATCAAGCCTCTTCTCTGTTCTGGCAGCTAGATGGTGGACTGAACTTCCCCTAGATCTCAGAACAGCTGAGTCACTGGCAGTCTTCAAACGACATCTAAAGACCTACCTCTTCCTGAAGTACTCAATTTAACACTATAATTTTTTTTAAAAAGGTGTTGTTTGTGAGTTTTTCATACTATATTACCTCCGTAATGGGGTTTTCAACTGATGGTGTTCTTAGTCCATGACCTAGTGAACCAGTATCAGGATGTATTTACTGATAGAGGCGTTTTGTCTTCAGTTTTGCCTTCAGCGAGTGAAATGCAGCTCAGTTGGATTCAGGTGATTTATGTGGTTAATCTACTTCTTTGCCTTAAAAAGTCTTGGCTTGCTTTTGAAGTAAACTTCGAGTCATTGTCTGTCTGTACTGTGAAGCTCCGTTTAATGAGTGTTGAAGCGTTTGGTTGAATGTAAGCAGATAATATCGTTCTGTACACTTCAGAATTCATCCTGCTGCTTTTCTCAGCAGTCACAACATCAATAAATACAAGAGAACCAGTTCCACTGGCAGCCGTACACGCCCACGCCGGGAGATGAGGTGGTACGCTTCAGGTCATGAGCAGTTCATCAGGTCATGAGCAGTTCCTTCCCTTCTCCATGCTCTTCTCTTCCCATCATTCTGCTGCAGGTTGTCTCAGGATGTTGTTCCAGAAATGCACAGATGTCATCCACCACAGTTGTTTTCCGTGGTCTTCCAGGCCTTTTGGTGTTCCTGAGCTCACCAGTGCATTCTTTCTTTTTAAGAATGTACCAAATAGTTGATTTGGCCACACTTAATGTTTTTTGCTATCTCTCTGATGAGTTTGTTTTGATTTTTTTTCAGCTTAATGATGGCTTCATTTGCAGTGACAGCTCTTTGGACTTTATACTGAGAATTAACAGCAACAGATTCCAAATGCAAATACCACACTTTGAATAAACTCTAGACGTTTTATCTGCTTATCTGTAAGTGAAATAATGAGGGAATAACACACAGCTGGCCTTGGAACAGCTGAGCAGCCAATCATCCAACTGCACTTGGTCTCTTAAAAAGAGTGAGGATCACATATAAAAAGTGCTGTAATTCCTACACTGTTCACCCGAATTGGATGAAAATACCATCAAATTAATTCATTAAATCAAATTAATTAATTAAATCAATTAGTCAATTAATTAAATCAAATTTTATTTGATTTCAACTCCAATATACTGTGGTATACCGCTAAAATAACAATAACATATAACATCAATATCGTTATAAATTACGTCACAAAACACTTTTCTGAGATATCGCAGGTATTGTGAAATCGTTTTCTAACATTTGGAATTTAAATAAAATTACAAACTCTAATTCAGAGCAGCTGGATTTTGAGAGCTTTGATTTGTACCGAATCTTTAAATTTAATCTGTAAATGTATTTATTCAATTTATTACAAGAATTTATAAGAACTGCTAGTTTTTTTCACTTTTAAATAATTTATTTGTTATTTTGCTGGCGGTTTATTAGCACTCCTGCATAACGTGATACATATCGCGCATCCTGTAAATGTTTCCATATATTATATGATATTTTTGTCTTATTACACAGCTCCTCAAACCAACGTTACCACTGTAATATTGTCACTGTATGAATAAACTTTCAAGAATTTAAAATACTTTAATAAATATATGGTATTATTTTGTCTTTAAATGGCAGAAGCAAGCTTCCACAAATTTAATACCTGCCCTTCTATCCTATTATTTTACACACTGTAGGTGGTAAATTGATGTATTTGTATTGACTTTGCCCACTATGTTACAATTTTCGGTAGAAATGCTCTGATATTTGAACAACATGGACGCACGTGTTCAGGTGAAAGACAATCCTCTGTAGATCCCGTTAGTAAATCAGTCTGTACATGTTTATGTTTTTCCACACACACATTCAGTAAATCAGCCTCGGTCCTTAAAAATAGATCATATTGTTCTTGTTATTTCCTTTCTATTCTTTCATTTACAAATATATCGAATAAAAATGTTAAAATTCTCTCTACACCCTTTCTCCGTGAACGACCTTGAATCTGAAATGGCATGTTTTATATTCAAAACAGCGGCTTTAATCAGTGATACGTCATTAATGACTGAATTAACAGCTTCACTCCTTATTAAGTCGAGTACATAATTGAAGAACATGGAAACAGCTGGAGATGTAACAGACCGTTTTTATGCCCTTCAGCGAAAACCTGCATTTACATCTTTTTAAGAAGGAACTGCATTAGTGATGACAGGCATTAGAGCTGGAGGCTGCAGGATGTACGATTTAATTCCAGCTTCTTCAAGAACCAACACCAGCATCCACAACAGGAAGTCAGAAAGGCCAGGACACAACAACCAGGGAATTTAGCTTAAAAACACAAAAACGGAGACTTTTAGCCCTTGTAAATTTCTTAAATTAATTTTTTTTAAACATTGAATCTAAGGAAACATGTTTTTATTATCACATCTGACACAGTTTCTTTGCTGCATTTTGCTCTTACGTAATCAAATTGAATTTCTTGGCATAGAATTAAATACAGAAAATCCAAAATGTGGTTATTTAGCGTCCGTGCTAACGGCGTGATGACATCATGGACATTCTAATTATTTACTCAAATTGATTTGTCTAAATGAATAATTTATTTTCAGTGTATAATTCATGTAAATTTTAAAGTGACCTCATCAGTCAGTATCAAACTATCATTAAAAAAATAAAGAAAAAAGAATTCAGTGAGAGAACTTTGATTATTTTTCTTCTTCCCTTCATCTCCAGGAAATTCAGATGATGCAACTTCCTGTTGAACATGTGACTTGTGGAATATAGGAAATATTTCATTGGGGTGAATGTGTTCAGGTAACTGGGTTGAGTGAATGAACTAAAATGTACATTTTTCATAAGATATAATGGACGACTCGTTGAAAAGGATGTTTCAAGATGATAAAAATAAGAAATAATAATATTCATTTTGAAAGCATACTGTAGTTATAGTGGACTTATAAATTGTTTAAAAAGTCTTTTCCCTGTTTGTACAGATGTGTAAATGGAATTCAGGTGGAATTGTTTATAAAGATCAGGGGCTGAGGAAAAGCAGGAAGTCGGACATTTAAGAATGAAAGTTTATTTGAAAGAATTCTACTTATATTCGAGTTAAAGAATAGTTTCCTGCTCACCTCTACACTCCATGTCCATCAGGAATTTGGCCAGAACATTTGTGCAAGTTCTTCTATAACTGCTCCACTTTATCCAGAAGAGTGTGTTATTCACGTCATTTGTGTTTATTGTGTCTGAGTGACTCGAGATTTCGACGGGGTTTGGTTTGTCCTTGGGTTTAGTTTTAAAGCTTGAGTGGAGCTTCATTTTATTTCATTTCATTTCATTATGTCTGTCTTTAGTTTGAATTTTTGTCTTTTGTCTCTTTTTCTTCCTCTTTTGCCTGTCAGACAGCTGCAGAGATGGTGTGTGTGTGTGTGTGAGTGTGAGAGAGACAGTATGTGTGTGTGAGTCACAGCTAGCCTTGGGCTTTGGAAGGCTCTTGAAAATACTCGTTTTCTTTTAACTCCAGTGTTTACTAAACATTTGGTCCCAGCGACATGCCTGTCTTTTGCCTAGCATTAAGTCCTGCGAGTGTTTTCCTGTTAGAGACGGGATTTTATCAGAGACAGATGCTGAGAGGAGGCGTGTGTGCAGGACGATTCTGGCAGGAAAAACACTGGAATGGAAGCTGATGAGTGAAAAAACACACCGAGACTCGGAGCTCATCTGGAAATCTGCTGGACAAAGAACCAATCACGTGATGCCTCAATTAAATCGAGTAACAAAAGCTGAAAAATCATTAAGCAGAGGTTAGAAAAATATGTTAAACTGCACCAAAATATTGAGATTTTTACAGTTACTGTAATTTCCTGACAATGTGTTACTGTAACATACTGTAAACATCACAGCATGTGGTTTCATGGGTTCGTTTTTTCTGCTGTAAAAACACCAACAAATGGGAAATAATGAACAATTAGGTCAATGCTGTGGCACTGAAACACAGGAAAACTACATGATATGATATTTTTCACAGAAAAGGCAAATAAATCATGTGCAAAATAGTGAAAAGTCCAATTTAATTAAAAAAAAGCATTTCTCTAAGCATTATTTAAGTCTCTGTTATTTTTATTGCAGTAATTCTTCTTTCTGTAATGTTAGCTTTGGAAATGTCAAGCTTTGAGAAAAGCAGTCTTTTGCAATTTTTTTCTCTGTCTCACATCTTTTTGGCTGTAGTACACTGTATAGCGTTCGATTTCCCAAATTTCATGCTATAGTACACTATATAGCGTTCGATTTCCTAAATTTCATGCTATAGTACGCTGTATAGCGTTCGATTTCCTAAATTTCATGCTATAGTACGCTATATAGCGTTCGATTTCCCAAATTTCATGCTATAGTACGCTATATAGCGTTCGATTTCCTAAATTTCATGCTATAGTACGCTATATAGCGTTCGATTTCCTAAATTTCATGCTATAGTACGCTATATAGCGTTCGATTTCCCAAATTTCATGCTATAGTACGCTATATAGCGTTCGATTTCCTAAATTTCATGCTATAGTACGCTATATAGCGTTCGATTTCCCAAATTTCATGCTATAGTACGCTATATAGCGTTCGATTTCCCAAATTTCATGCTACAGTACGCTATATAGCGTTCGATTTCTTAAAATTTCATGCTATAGTACGCTATATAGCGTTCGATTTCCCAAATTTCATGCTATAGTACGCTATATAGCGTTCGATTTCCCAAATTTCATGCTATAGTACGCTATATAGCGTTCGATTTCCTAAATTTCATGCTATAGTACGCTATATAGCGTTCGATTTCCTAAATTTCATGCTATAGTACGCTATATAGCGTTCGATTTCCCAAATTTCATGCTATAGTACGCTATATAGCGTTCGATTTCCCAAATTTCATGCTATAGTACGCTATATAGCGTTCGATTTCCTAAATTTCATGCTATAGTACGCTATATAGCGTTCGATTTCCTAAATTTCATGCTATAGTACACTGTATAGCGTTCGATTTCCCAAATTTCATGCTATAGTACGCTATATAGCGTTCGATTTCCTAAATTTCATGCTATAGTATGCTATATAGCGTTCGATTTCCCAAATTTCATGCTACAGTACGCTATATAGCGTTCGATTTCTTAAAATTTCATGCTATAGTACGCTATATAGCGTTCGATTTCCCAGATTTCATGCTATAGTACGCTATATAGCGTTTGATTTCCCAAATTTCCCCTTGGGGATCAACACAGCACATCTGTCTGTCTAGCTGCTTGAAGATGGTGACATCCAGCTGTGAGTGTCATTAGCACGTCATATTGCAGCATTTACAGTGCTGTGGCATTTGCAACTCATTTGTTTGGCTCAAATTAAATTCCTAAAAAGAATAAAAATAATAATATACTTATAGCTTACTTATAGTGAACAACTTCCCCCAGGCCTCCTAATACCTCACTGAACAAAACCGCTATGCAAACGAAACAGCAAAATGTAAAAATCATGAGAATAAGCAAAGAATAAATCAGTGTGTGTGTGTGTGTGTGTGTGTGTGTGTGTGTGTGTGTGTGTTTGTGTGTTACAGTAAAATATTGACCCAGAAGTTGATTATTTTCTTATAACAGCCAACAATTCACCAACAATTACACGTTTTTATTATTAACAGACACAGCATACAAACGTTTTTTTTTTTTTCATTTATAGTTTCATTTAATGCTCTGTGAAACATGTTAGTTCCTGTTGTCACTTACGTTATAGCAGCTATAAACCGTCACCTCACCAGCCTCTCTTTATTCTCTCTTTCGAAGTTGAAAAAAGAAAAAACGCAGCTTGTCATGTTACTGAACACAACCACAAAGCGTAAACTCCTCTGTCCTGAAGACGTCGGAAAACTTAAAGTTCCAGCTTTACCTCTGACTGTTACAAAGCGCTGACACTGGAGACTCCTTCCATCACTGTTAAACTTCACCATATCAGTGATTACACACATTTAATTTAATCCGATTGTGTGCAGCATCCGCTTGTTATTAGTAAAGTGTAATTATAACCTGCGTAGGGAAAAACAGTTGACATAGCATTCAGGGTTTTTTTTTTTTTACATGGTAAAGAAAACAAATCTCTTGATTAGCACGGTGTTTCTGTTAGAGAAAAATAACAAGTGAATTGCGTTTCCGCAGCTCTGTTCACGATTGAAAGCTCGGGCCGAGTCTCACGAGTTCTGTCACCACTTTGTCTTTGATCGGCGGATTTGCTGCCAGCAAAACAATGAAGATCCGTTAACTTCAGAGACAGAATGACAGAAGTGTCGGATAATTAGCTGCTGTTTGAATTCTGCTGTGAGAGTACACCAGGGTTCAAAACGAGCAAATTACCATAACAACCTGCAAAAAAAAGAGGCACATTGATATAAAAACAAAGTCGTTTTATTACTGATCCTCTGAAAACTCTGGTCACGATTCATAAAAATGTAAAAATCATGAGTCAAAACGCAGGACCTCGTCAAAAAGGCTGATGTCAGTCTGACTATATTCTATATTTCTGACTAAATTTTATCTTAAAAACCTAACAATGAATAAAAGCTCACTGAATTTCCTTAATTTAAACGTATGCATCAGTTCTGTGGGATTGAACTGAGTTACATTAACACAATTTGTTTTCGTGAATCCAGCATTTACGTTAACACTATCTGAATTGCTCACGCTTCCTCTCTTTCTCTACATAATTCAGTCTAGTAATTTGAAATTAAGTTTATTATAAGCAATGAAATCTAATCTTGATGAGAAACGTTATATTTTTATGCAAATTATATGGAATATGTTCTTTTAAATCTGACTGACTACATATTCCTTTTTTGTTGTTGTTTTTGTTGTTGATGTTGTTGTTGTTTTTTTTTCCTGTGTAATGTTTGGAGAAAAATGAACTTTCCCCGTACACCAAATGTAGTCAAGCCAACTAATAAAACTAGTCTTAACTTGACGACATTTAGGGTAAGGGGACAAAAAACACAAAAGAAAAAAACTATAAAATAAATAAATAAATGTAAAAAAGTGAGTAAATGTCAGAAAATATCTGTATATCTAAACAAGAATATCTCAGAATAAATCTGTTTATATTCAGGAACATATCAAAGTAAATCATTAAATCTGCATATTAAAATAAAAACTCAGAATCTTTTAGAATAAATCTGTATATAAAATTAAATATATATTTTAGAATATTTTAGAATAAATCTGTATATAAACATAAGAATATTCACACCCCGTGCTGAAACGCGATGAGATGACCATCTTGGACAAACAGAAACACTTTTTTTTCCCTCCCAAAGTTTAAAGGTGGAGAAAGTCAGGAGTTCCACTTTCAGTGTAATTGTGTGAACACAATTCAGAAGATAAATCAGAAATGGCCTTTAGTCCATAAATGTTCCATTTAACAGCTAAAACCCCTTTATTTCCTTCTTCAGTACGTGTTTCTAGCCCTGATGTGTTTCGGGTTAAAAGGTGTGCAGTCTGTGGCCTCTCCCATCGGCGCTGTGGATCTCTGCAGCTCCCTCAGAGTTATCTTTGTCCTCTCGCTCGTTTCTCTGACTAATCCCCTCTTTACCCGCTCACTGACTTTGGGTGGATGGTCTCCTCTAGGCTGAGTCGTGGATATATTTTTATTATATCCTTCCCACTTTTAATAACAGATTTAATGTCCCTCTGCGGGATGTTGGGGATATTTTTTAATAACCAAACCCTGACTGATACTTTCCAGAACTTTGACTTATAAACTATAACTATATAAACTCAACATCTGTTTTACTGTCAGCAGTCTGGAAATCGTAGTCAGTGTCCGTGGCACTGGTCAAAACCCAGGCAGGCTAGAACAACACAGAATAATCCATAATCACACCAACAACAGGCGAGACGCAGAACCAGAAACACACAACACCAAAAACAAGGTTCAGACTTCACAGGGCAGAGTCACAGGGCAGAGTCACAGGACAGAGTCACAGGACAGAGTCACAGGGCAGAGTCACAGGACAGAGTCACAGGGCAGAGTCACAGGACAGAGTCACAGAGCAGAGTCACAGAGCAGAGTCACAGGGCAGAGTCACAGGGCAGAGTCACAGGACAGAGTCACAGAGCAGAGTCACAGGACAGAGTCACAGAGCAGAGTCACAGAGCAGAGTCACAGGACAGAGTCACAGGGCAGAGTCACAGAGCAGAGTCACAGGACAGAGTCACAGGGCAGAGTCACAGGACAGAGTCACAGAGCAGAGTCACAGGACAGAGTCACAGGACAGAGTCCCAGGGCAGAGTCACAGGGCAGAGTCACAGGACAGAGTCACAGAGCAGAGTCACAGGACAGAGTCACAGAGCAGAGTCACAGGACAGAGTCACAGGACAGAGTCACAGGACAGAGTCACAGAGCAGAGTCACAGGACAGAGTCACAGAGCAGAGTCACAGAGCAGAGTCACAGGGCAGAGTCACAGGACAGAGTCACAGGGCAGAGTCACAGGACAGAGTCACAGAGCAGAGTCACAGGACAGAGTCACAGGGCAGAGTCACAGGACAGAGTCACAGAGCAGAGTCACAGAGCAGAGTCACAGGGCAGAGTCACAGGACAGAGTCACAGAGCAGAGTCACAGGACAGAGTCACAGGACAGAGTCACAGAGCAGAGTCACAGAGCAGAGTCACAGGGCAGAGTCACAGGACAGAGTCACAGGGCAGAGTCACAGGACAGAGTCACAGAGCAGAGTCACAGGACAGAGTCACAGGGCAGAGTCACAGGACAGAGTCACAGAGCAGAGTCACAGAGCAGAGTCACAGGGCAGAGTCACAGGACAGAGTCACAGGGCAGAGTCACAGGACAGAGTCACAGAGCAGAGTCACAGGACAGAGTCACAGAGCAGAGTCACAGAGCAGAGTCACAGGACAGAGTCACAGGGCAGAGTCACAGAGCAGAGTCACAGGACAGAGTCACAGGGCAGAGTCACAGGACAGAGTCACAGAGCAGAGTCACAGGACAGAGTCACAGGACAGAGTCCCAGGGCAGAGTCACAGGGCAGAGTCACAGGACAGAGTCACAGAGCAGAGTCACAGGACAGAGTCACAGAGCAGAGTCACAGGACAGAGTCACAGGACAGAGTCACAGAGCAGAGTCACAGAGCAGAGTCACAGGACAGAGTCACAGAGCAGAGTCACAGGACAGAGTCACAGGGCAGAGTCACAGGGCAGAGTCACAGAGCAGAGTCACAGAGCAGAGTCACAGGGCAGAGTCACAGGGCAGAGTCACAGGACAGAGTCACAGAGCAGAGTCACAGAGCAGAGTCACAGGACAGAGTCACAGAGCAGAGTCACAGGACAGAGTCACAGGACAGAGTCACAGAGCAGAGTCACAGGGCAGAGTCACAGGACAGAGTCACAGGACAGAGTCACAGAGCAGAGTCACAGGACAGAGTCACAGGACAGAGTCACAGGACAGAGCTCAAATAACAGATCTAATCAAGGTGAGACAGAACACGTGAAAAGATCAGGGTAATCAACCAATGACAGGCCGGTAAATCCTTTTCAGTTGCAGGGTATAAAACAGGTGGAACAGGTAAATGTGGAGGGACAAGTGGAGGGAAAGGTGAAGGGAAAGGTGGAGGGAAAGGAGGAGGGAAAGGTGAAGGGAAAGGTGGAGGGAAAGGAGGAGGGAAAGGTTAAGAGAAAGGTGGTGAGTCACAGAGCAGAGTCACAGAGCAGAGTCACAGGGCAGAGTCACAGGACAGAGTCACAGGGCAGAGTCACAGGACAGAGTCACAGAGCAGAGTCACAGGACAGAGTCACAGAGCAGAGTCACAGAGCAGAGTCACAGGACAGAGTCACAGGGCAGAGTCACAGAGCAGAGTCACAGAGCAGAGTCACAGGACAGAGTCACAGAGCAGAGTCACAGGACAGAGTCACAGGACAGAGTCACAGAGCAGAGTCACAGGGCAGAGTCACAGGACAGAGTCACAGAGCAGAGTCACAGAGCAGAGTCACAGGACAGAGTCACAGGGCAGAGTCACAGGACAGAGTCACAGAGCAGAGTCACAGGACAGAGTCACAGGACAGAGTCACAGGACAGAGCTCAAATAACAGATCTAATCAAGGTGAGACAGAACACGTGAAAAGATCAGGGTAATCAACCAATGACAGGCCGGTAAATCCTTTTCAGTTGCAGGGTATAAAACAGGTGGAACAGGTAAATGTGGAGGGACAAGTGGAGGGAAAGGTGAAGGGAAAGGTGGAGGGAAAGGAGGAGGGAAAGGTGAAGGGAAAGGTGGAGGGAAAGGAGGAGGGAAAGGTTAAGAGAAAGGTGGAGGGAAAGGAGGAGGGAAAGGTTAAGAGAAAGGTGGAGGGAAAGGAGGAGGGAAAGGTTAAGAGAAAGGTGAAGGGAAAGGTGGAGGGAAAGGTTGAGGGAAAGGAGGAGAGAAAGGTGAAGGGAAAGGTGGAGGGAAAGGTTAAGAGAAAGGTGGAGGGAAAGGAGGAGGGAAAGGTTAAGAGAAAGGTGGAGGGAAAGGAGGAGGGAAAGGTTAAGAGAAAGGTGAAGGGAAAGGTGGAGGGAAAGGTTGAGGGAAAGGAGGAGAGAAAGGTGAAGGGAAAGGTGAAGAGAAAGGTGAAGGGAAAGGTGGAGGGAAAGGTGGAGGGAAAGGTGAAGAGAAAGGTGAAGGGAAAGGTGGAGGGAAAGGTTAAGAGAAAGGTTGAGAGAAAGGAGGAGGGAAAGGTTAAGAGAAAGGTTGAGAGAAAGGAGGAGGGAAAGGTTAAGAGAAAGGTGAAGGGAAAGGTTGAGAGAAAGGTGGAGGGAAAGGTGAAGGGAAAGGTGGAGGGAAAGGTGAAGGGAAAGGAGGAGGGAAAGGTTGAGGGAAAGGTGAAGGGAAAGGAGGAGGGAAAGAAGGAGGGAAAGGTTGAGAGAAAGGAGGAGGGAAAGGAGGAGGGAAAGGTGGAGGGAAAGGAGGAGGGAAAGGTGGAGGGAAAGGTGGAGGGAAAGGAGGAGGGAAAGGTGGAGAGAAAGGAGGAGGGAAAGGTTAAGAGAAAGGTGAAGGGAAAGGTTGAGAGAAAGGTGGAGAGAAAGGTGAAGGGAAAGGTGGAGGGAAAGGTGAAGGGAAAGGTGGAGGGAAAGGTTGAGGGAAAGGAGGAGAGAAAGGTGAAGGGAAAGGAGGAGGGAAAGGTTAAGAGAAAGGTGGAGGGAAAGGAGGAGGGAAAGGTTAAGAGAAAGGTGGAGGGAAAGGAGGAGGGAAAGGTTAAGAGAAAGGTGAAGGGAAAGGTGGAGGGAAAGGAGGAGAGAAAGGTGAAGGGAAAGGTGAAGGGAAAGGTTAAGAGAAAGGTGGAGAGAAAGGAGGAGGGAAAGGTTAAGAGAAAGGTGAAGAGAAAGGTGAAGGGAAAGGTTGAGAGAAAGGTGGAGAGAAAGGTGAAGGGAAAGGTGGAGGGAAAGGTGAAGGGAAAGGAGGAGGGAAAGGTGAAGGGAAAGGAGGAGGGAAAGGAGGAGGGAAAGAAGGAGGGAAAGGTTGAGGGAAAGGAGGAGGGAAAGGTGAAGGGAAAGGAGGAGGGAAAGGTGGAGAGAAAGGAGGAGGGAAAGGTTGAGAGAAAGGTGAAGGGAAAGGTGGAGGGAAAGGAGGAGGGAAAGGTGGAGGGAAAGGAGGAGGGAAAGGAGGAGGGAAAGGTGAAGGGAAAGGAGGAGGGAAAGGTGGAGGGAAAGGAGGAGGGAAAGGTGAAGGGAAAGGAGGAGGGAAAGGTGGAGGGAAAGGAGGAGGGAAAGGTGGAGGGAAAGGTGGAGGGAAAGGAGGAGGGAAAGGTGAAGGGAAAGGAGGAGGGAAAGGTGGAGGGAAA
Source organism: Pangasianodon hypophthalmus (assembly GCF_027358585.1). NCBI lineage: Eukaryota > Metazoa > Chordata > Actinopteri > Siluriformes > Pangasiidae > Pangasianodon > Pangasianodon hypophthalmus. The sequence goes on from NC_069713.1 coordinate 2,153,289, forward strand.
GGAGGAGGGAAAGGTGGAGGGAAAGGAGGAGGGAAAGGTGGAGGGAAAGGTGGAGGGAAAGGTGGAGGGAAAGGAGGAGGGAAAGGAGGAGGGAAAGGTGAAGGGAAGGGAGGAGGGAAAGGTTGAGAGAAAGGAGGAGGGAAAGGAGGAGGGAAAGGTGAAGGGAAAGGAGGAGAGAAAGAAGGAGGGAAAGGTGAAGGGAAAGGAGGAGGGAAAGGTGGAGGGAAAGGAGGAGGGAAAGGTGAAGGGAAAGGAGGAGGGAAAGGTGGAGGGAAAGGTGGAGGGAAAGGAGGAGGGAAAGGTGAAGGGAAAGGAGGAGGGAAAGGTGGAGGGAAAGGTGAAGGGAAGGGAGGAGGGAAAGGTTGAGAGAAAGGAGGAGGGAAAGGTGAAGGGAAAGGTGGAGGGAAAGGAGGAGAGAAAGAAGGAGGGAAAGGTTGAGAGAAGGGACGAGGGAAAGGAGGAGGGAAAGGAGGAGGGAAAGGTGGAGGGAAAGGAGGAGGGAAAGAAGGAGGGAAAGGTTGAGAGAAAGGAGGAGGGAAAGGTGGAGGGAAAGGAGGAGGGAAAGGTGGAGGGAAAGGTGAAGGGAAGGGAGGAGGGAAAGGTTGAGAGAAAGGAGGAGGGAAAGGTGAAGGGAAAGGTGGAGGGAAAGGAGGAGAGAAAGAAGGAGGGAAAGGAGGAGGGAAAGGAGGAGGGAAAGGTTGAGAGAAAGGTTGAGAGAAAGGAGGAGGGAAAGGTTAAGAGAAAGGTGAAGGGAAAGGTGGAGGGAAAGGTTAAGAGAAAGGTGGAGGGAAAGGAGGAGGGAAAGGTTAAGAGAAAGGTGGAGGGAAAGGAGGAGGGAAAGGTTAAGAGAAAGGTGAAGGGAAAGGTGGAGGGAAAGGAGGAGAGAAAGGTGAAGGGAAAGGTGGAGGGAAAGGTTAAGAGAAAGGTGGAGAGAAAGGAGGAGGGAAAGGTTAAGAGAAAGGTGAAGAGAAAGGTGAAGGGAAAGGTTGAGACAAAGGTGGAGAGAAAGGTGAAGGGAAAGGTGGAGGGAAAGGTGAAGGGAAAGGAGGAGGGAAAGGTGAAGGGAAAGGAGGAGGGAAAGGAGGAGGGAAAGGAGGAGGGAAAGGAGGAGGGAAAGGTGGAGAGAAAGGAGGAGGGAAAGGTTGAGAGAAAGGTGAAGGGAAAGGTTGAGAGAAAGGTGGAGAGAAAGGTGGAGGGAAAGGAGGAGGGAAAGGAGGAGGGAAAGGTGAAGGGAAAGGAGGAGGGAAAGGTGGAGGGAAAGGAGGAGGGAAAGGTGAAGGGAAAGGTGGAGGGAAAGGTGGAGGGAAAGGTGGAGGGAAAGGAGGAGGGAAAGGTGAAGGGAAAGGTGGAGGGAAAGGAGGAGGGAAAGGTGGAGGGAAAGGAGGAGGGAAAGGTGAAGGGAAAGGAGGAGGGAAAGGTTGAGAGAAAGGAGGAGGGAAAGGAGGAGGGAAAGGTGAAGGGAAAGGAGGAGAGAAAGAAGGAGGGAAAGGTGAAGGGAAAGGAGGAGGGAAAGGTGAAGGGAAAGGAGGAGGGAAAGGTGGAGGGAAAGGAGGAGGGAAAGGAGGAGGGAAAGGTGGAGGGAAAGGTGAAGGGAAGGGAGGAGGGAAAGGTTGAGAGAAAGGAGGAGGGAAAGGAGGAGGGAAAGGTGAAGGGAAAGGAGGAGAGAAAGAAGGAGGGAAAGGTGAAGGGAAAGGAGGAGGGAAAGGTGGAGGGAAAGGAGGAGGGAAAGGTGAAGGGAAAGGAGGAGGGAAAGGTGGAGGGAAAGGAGGAGGGAAAGGTGGAGGGAAAGGTGGAGGGAAAGGAGGAGAGAAAGAAGGAGGGAAAGGTTGAGAGAAAGGACGAGGGAAAGGAGGAGGGAAAGGTGAAGGGAAAGGAGGAGAGAAAGAAGGAGGGAAAGGTGAAGGGAAAGGAGGAGGGAAAGGTGGAGGGAAAGGAGGAGGGAAAGGTGAAGGGAAAGGAGGAGGGAAAGGTGGAGGGAAAGGTGAAGGGAAAGGAGGAGGGAAAGGTGAAGGGAAAGGAGGAGGGAAAGGTGGAGGGAAAGGAGGAGGGAAAGGAGGAGGGAAAGGTGGAGGGAAAGGTGAAGGGAAGGGAGGAGGGAAAGGTTGAGAGAAAGGAGGAGGGAAAGGAGGAGGGAAAGGTGAAGGGAAAGGAGGAGAGAAAGAAGGAGGGAAAGGTGAAGGGAAAGGAGGAGGGAAAGGTGGAGGGAAAGGAGGAGGGAAAGGTGAAGGGAAAGGAGGAGGGAAAGGTGGAGGGAAAGGAGGAGGGAAAGGTGGAGGGAAAGGTGGAGGGAAAGGAGGAGAGAAAGAAGGAGGGAAAGGTTGAGAGAAAGGACGAGGGAAAGGAGGAGGGAAAGGTGAAGGGAAAGGAGGAGAGAAAGAAGGAGGGAAAGGTGAAGGGAAAGGAGGAGGGAAAGGTGGAGGGAAAGGAGGAGGGAAAGGTGAAGGGAAAGGAGGAGGGAAAGGTGGAGGGAAAGGAGGAGGGAAAGGTGGAGGGAAAGGTGAAGGGAAAGGAGGAGGGAAAGGTGAAGGGAAAGGAGGAGGGAAAGGTGGAGGGAAAGGAGGAGGGAAAGGAGGAGGGAAAGGTGGAGGGAAAGGTGAAGGGAAGGGAGGAGGGAAAGGTTGAGAGAAAGGAGGAGGGAAAGGTGAAGGGAAAGGTGGAGGGAAAGGAGGAGAGAAAGAAGGAGGGAAAGGTTGAGAGAAAGGACGAGGGAAAGGAGGAGGGAAAGGAGGAGGGAAAGAAGGAGGGAAAGGTTGAGAGAAAGGAGGAGGGAAAGGTGGAGGGAAAGGAGGAGGGAAAGGTTAAGAGAAAGGTGAAGGGAAAGGTTGAGAGAAAGGTGAAGAGAAAGGTGAAGGGAAAGGTGGAGGGAAAGGAGGAGGGAAAAGAGGAGGGAAAGGAGGAGGGAAAGGTGGAGGGAAAGGAGGAGGGAAAGGAGGAGGGAAAGGTGGAGGGAAATTAGGAGGGAAAGGTGGAGGGAAAGGTGAAGGGAAGGGAGGAGGGAAAGGTTGAGAGAAAGGAAGAGGGAAAGGAGGAGGGAAAGGTGAAGGGAAAGGTGGAGGGAAAGGAGGAGAGAAAGAAGGAGGGAAAGGTTGAGAGAAAGGACGAGGGAAAGGAGGAGGGAAAGGTGGAGGGAAAGGTGGAGGGAAAGGAGGAGGGAAAGGTTAAGGGAAAGGTTAAGGGAAAGGAGGAGGGAAAGGTTAAGAGAAAGGTGGAGGGAAAGGTTAAGAGAAAGGTGGAGGGAAAGGTTGAGGGAAAGGTGGAGGGAAAGGAGGAGGGAAAGGTGGAGGGAAAGGTTGAGGGAAAGGTTGAGGGAAAGGTGGAGGGAAAGGAGGAGGGAAAGGTGGAGGGAAAGGAGGAGGGAAAGGAGGAGGGAAAGGAGGAGGGAAAGGTTAAAGGAAAGGAGGAGGGAAAGGTTAAGAGAAAGGTGGAGGGAAAGGTTAAGAGAAAGGTAGAGGGAAAGGTTGAGGGAAAGGTGGAGGGAAAGGTGGAGGGAAAGGTGGAGGGACAGGTTGAGGGAAAGGAGGAGGGAAAGGAGGAGGGAAAGGTGGAGGGACAGGTGGAGGGAAAGGAGGAGGGAAAGAAGGAGGGAAAGGAGGAGGGAAAGGTTAAGGGAAAGTAGGAGGGAAAGGAGGAGGGAAAGGAGGAGGGAAAGTAGGAGGGAAAGGTGGAGGGAAAGGTTAAGGGAAAGGTGGAGGGAAAGGTGGAGGGAAAGGAGGAGGGAAAGGAGGAGGGAAAGAAGGAGGGAAAGGCATGGACAAACACATGTAAGAACTGCTGATTGTACACTATAAAATATGCGAATTTGCTTTTTATTTCTCGTCCGTTTGTCAGAGGGCTTTGAATAAAGCGTGTGTTTTGAGAGAGCAGCCTGAGGCCCAGCTCCAAACACATCAGCGTGACACGCTACAGTGAGCTTCATGTCCTGAGGAATGAGCTTTTTCTTTTTCCTTTAGGGCACAAAGAGGAAGCTTTTCTGCTGAGAAGGAAATCTTAAAGAGATCTAATGCCAAGCTGCTCTCCACAAACTGCTCGCCTAATCATCATCAAACTACTCAGATCAGATCTTAAAGCTCCTCCGCTGCTAATTACTTGGCTGGTGGATTCTGGATTGTGATTGGTCAGAAGCTGTTGATTAATTCTCTATAACAGCAGCTCTGACAGTCGTGCAAATCACAGGTTTATATTAATGCACTTGTACTAATACGTTATCGTTTCTATAGCAACAGCTCGTTCACAGGGACGTGTACAGGGGACATGAGGAGACGTTTATGTAACATTTATGGAAGGAGTCTTCAGTTTCAGAGTTTTGTAACAGTCAGAGAGAAAGCTGTAACTTTAGGCTTTAAATATGGAGACTATCTGTCTGTCTATCCATCAGTCTATCTGTCCAATCATCTGTCCATTTGTCTCTCTGGATTGTCAATCCAGCCATCAATCTGTCCATCTGTCTGTCCATTTTTCTATCTGTCCATCCATCCATCTAAGGATCTGCCCATCTATCTGTCCATCCATCCATCTAAGGATCTGCCCATCTATCTGTCCATCCATCCATCTAAGTATCTGGCCATCTATCTGTCCACCTATCTGTCCATCTGTCTGTCCATCCATCCATCTAAGTATCTGGCCATCTATCTGTCCATCTGTCTGTCCATCCATCCATCCATCCATCTAAGTATCTGGCCAGCTATCTGTCCACCTGTCTGTCAATCCGTCTGTGTCCATCTCTCCTTTCGTCTGTCCATCCATCTGTCCATCCATGAGAAAGTCTTCAGGACAGAGGAGTTTATGCTTTGTGGTTTCTCAGTAACATATCAAGCTGTTTTTTTTGTCTTCTCGTGCACTTCTACAGTTCCATGCAGTTCTGAACATTAGTAAAAATCACTGCCTGCTTATTTGAATTCAATACACGTTAAATAAAAGACAAAAGATTGCGTCTTCCTGTGGACAGAAACGTGTCTCTGAACATCATCCACACAAGTGCCAATAATTCTGAGTCTAATCTCTCGCAGTACTTTAACAGCGGAGATGTTTTTCTCCTCTCAGCCGTTGATTGTAAGTGTTTAGTGTTCATCAGAATAACGAAGTTCTTTTGTACTGCAGAAGAAAGTAACGGTTTCCTGTGACGAGGCCCCAGGCTGAGAGAGAGAGAGAGAGAAAAAAAAACGAGAGAGACGGTGGAGAGCGGGTCCTCCATTTTCCCCCTTAAGATCTCTGCTCTTTGATGATGAGCTGAAAGGTTCCACCTGTGATCAGAGAAATTATTCATCACCTGTCTCTTCAGGCAGAGAGGACGGCGAGGAGGAGGAGGAGGATGAGACGGAGAAAAAGAAAAGGATTCGGAACAAAAAGCAGGATGTGAAAAATTCCCCCTGGATGAACACTTCAACAAACACCAAGACGCTGGGAATAACGCAAAATCCACTCTACATGCTGAAAACATACCACTGATCTGATCTAATCTGATCTAACATAATCTAATCACAGAATAACAGAAAATCCATTACACACTCTGATCTAATCTAATCTAATCTAATCAAAGAATAATGGAAAATTCATTACACACTCCGAAAACATACCACTGATCTAATCTAATCTCATAACAGAATAATGGTAAATCTATTACACACTATGAAAACATACTACTGATCTGATCTAGTCTAATCTAACATAGTCTAATCACAGAATAATGGAAAATCCATTACACACTCTCAAAACATATGTCTGATCTGATCTATTTTAATCTAATCTAATCTAATACAATATAATCACAGAATAATGGAAAATCCATTACACACTCTCAAAACATGTCTCTGATCTGATTTAGTCTAATCTAATCTAATAACAGAATAATGGAAAATTCTTTACACACCCTGAAAACATACCACTGATCTGATCTAATCTAATCTAATCTAATTTACTCACAGAATAATCGAAAATCCATTACACACTCTGAAACGTACCACTGATCTTATCTGTTCTGATATAAACTAATCTAATCTGATCTAATCTAGTTTTATTCTTGCAGAATAACATCAAGTCTATTATACACTCTGAAAACATAACACTAATCCACTCTAATCTAGTCTAATCACAGAATAATGCAAAATCCACTACACACTCTGAACACATACCACTGATCTGATCTAATCTAATCTAATAACAGAATAATGTCAAATCTATCACAGACTCTGATTTACTAACACTCACTGTTATACTGAGAATCTACAGACCTAATAACATACAAACCTAATCGCATCTAATATACTACTAATTTAATCTAATCCAATTGAACATACCACTGATCTAATCTAACCTACAGTCCCCTCCAAAAGTATTGGAACAGCAAGTCCAATTGTTTTGATTTTGCTAAACACTGAAGACATTTGGGTTTGAGATCAAAAGATGAATGAGACGATAGATCAGAATTTCAGCTTTTATTTCCTGATATTTACATCTAGACGTGTTAAATAACTTAGAACGTGGCACCTTCGGCAGCAGACCGCACAATTTTTAGGTGATCAAAAGTATTGGAACAGATAGTCTTAAAGTAAATTAAAGTAAATAAAACTTAATGTTTAATTGCAATAACTGCATCAAGCCGGCAATCCAGTGACATCACCGAACTGTTGATTCCAGTATCAGATCCAGTATCTATCTATCTATCTATCTATCTATCTATCTATCTATCCCTCAATACAGAGGGACTATAATTATAAATATAAATTATATATATATCATAAACATGAATGTTGCTCCTGTGTGTATGTGCACTGCCCTCTGCTGGAGGTGATCAGATTACCCACAATTCCCAGCACTCATGGCCTTTACACTGGGCTAGGTTTAAACCTGTGTCTTTGAGTTGTGGGTGTGGTTTTAATAAAGACGTCACGGTGTTCACATTATTGTGTATTTTATAGATTTTACTTGTGACAGTAACACTAGGTACTGTTAACACCTGATACTCTTTCTGAGTGTGTGTGTGTGTTTTATAGATGTTCTGCCACTGGGTGTCGCCGCAGTACACATTACATTACCACACACACACACACACACACACACACACACACACACCATCACTGGTCACTACAGTGGAATGAAGATTCCAACAGAATAATAAATAAGAATATTATTTATTCTATACATTCTATTGTTACTGTATATCACACTGCCATTCACTCAGTAGGGTTATTTACTGAGAGAGAGACAGGCTGATAGAGAGAGACAGCCTGATAGAGAGACAGGCTGATAGAGAGAGACAGACTGAGAGAGAGAGAGACAGGCTGATAGAAAGACAGACTGATAGAGAGACAGGCTGATAGAGAGACAGGCAGATAGAGAGAGACAGGCTGAGAGAGAGAGACAGCCTGATAGAGAGACAGGCTGATAGAGAGAGACAGCCTGATAGAGAGACAGGCTGATAGAGAGAGACAGGCTGATAAAGAGACAGGCAGATAGAGAGAGACAGGCTGATAGAGAGAGACAGGCTGAGAGAGAGACAGGCAGATAGAGAGAGACAGGCTGAGAGAGAGACAGGCTGATAGAGAGAGACAGGCTGATAAATAGACAGGCAGATAGAGAGAGACAGGCTGATAGAGAGAGACAGGCTGAAAAGAGACAGGCTGAAAAGAGACAGGCAGATAGAGAGAGACAGACTGAAAAGAGACAGGCTGATAGAGAGAGACAGGCTGATAGAGAGAGACAGGCTGAGAGAGAGAGACAGGCTGAAAAGAGACAGGCTGATCGAGAGAGACAGACAGATAGAGAGACAGGCTGATAGAGAGAGACAGGCTGATAGAGAGAGAGAGACAGACAGATAGAGAGACAGACTGATAGAGAGAGACAGGCAGATAGAGAGAGACAGACAGATAGAGAGACAGGCTGAGAGAGAGAGACAGGCTGAAAAGAGACAGCCTGATAGAGAGAGACAGACAGAGAGAGAGAGACAGACAGATAGAGAGACAGACTGAGAGAGAGAGACAGGCTGATCGAGAGAGACAGGCTGAGAGAGAGAGACAGGCTGAAAAGAGACAGCCTGATAGAGAGAGACAGACAGAGAGAGAGAGACAGACAGATAGAGAGACAGACTGAGAGAGAGACAGGCAGATAGAGAGAGACAGGCTGATAGAGAGAGACAGGCAGATATAGAGAGAGGCAGATAGAGAGAGACAGGCTGATAGAGAGAGACAGGCTGAGAAGAGACAGGCTGATAGAGAGAGACAGCCTGATAGAGAGAGACAGGCTGAAAAGAGACAGGCTGATAGAGAGAGACAGCCTGATAAAGAGACAGGCTGATAGAGAGAGACAGGCTGATAAAGAGACAGGCTGATAGAGAGAGACAGGCTGAAAAGAGACAGGCTGAAAAGAGACAGGCTGAGAGAGAGAGACAGGCTGAGAGAGAGAGACAGGCTGAAAAGAGACAGGCTGAGAGAGAGAGACAGGCTGATAGAGAGAGACAGGCTGATAGAGAGACAGCCTGATAGAGAGAGACAGGCAGATAGAGAGAGACAGGCTGAGAGAGAGAGACAGGCAGATAGAGAGAGACAGGCTGATAGAGAGACACGCTGATAGAGAGAGACAGGCTGATAGAGAGAGACAGGCTGAGAGAGAGACAGGCTGATAGAGAGACACGCTGATAGAGAGAGACAGGCTGAGAGAGAGAGACAGGCTGATAGAGAGAGACAGGCTGATAGAGAGACAGCCTGATAGAGAGAGACAGGCAGAGAGAGAGAGACAGGCTGATAGAGAGAGACAGGCTGAGAGAGAGAGACAGGCTCTCTATCTATCTGTCTGTTTGTCTGTATGATTCGGTCTCTCTGTTTGTATGTCTCTGTGTCTCTATCTGCCTGTTTTCTTTTTTTTCTTTCTTTCTTTCAGTCATTATATTGTAATAAAGAACTTATTTATTTATTTGTTTGTTTGTTTGTTTGTTTATCTGCTCAATCATTTTTCTATCACAATTTTTACTTCCTTTTTGTGTCTTATGTATCTTATATTAATATTATCTTATATTTCTTCCTTTATTTTTTTTCCCTTGTTTATTTGTGTGATAATAAAATGTTATTTATTTATCTATTTATTTAAATATTTAAATATTTATTTATTTATCTATCTATTTATTTATTTATTTATTTATTTAGTCATCTCTCATTGCTCCCTTTTGTTTTCTATCTTTTCAATCGAGTTTCAGGAGAGTTCGTTTTTAACATTGTTCCACTTTGAGTAAAAGTTTAAAAATGTGTCATTTAGTGTCATGAACAGAATGGACAGTTTTTCTCTCCACACACACACACACACACACACACACACACACACACACACACACACACATTTTTAACACATCACAGATTAAAGAGTGAGGATGAAAGGGCTGCCGTTCTCTTCTGTACAGATAATATCACATCATCACCAGTTTTCATCATGTTCCTGTGGGTGGTTTGACATGAGCACACACACACACACACACACACACACACAGATAAAACCTCAATTCCAGAAAGGCTGTTAGTCAGATGTGGGCTTTCATAATTGTATCTGATGTGATGTGATGTGTGGCGTAAATTTATACATAATTTCCCTAAAGTGAAGATAAAGGAGCCTAATGGTTACACACACACACACACACACACACACACACACACACACACACACACTGCACATTCCATCATTAATGTAAAAGTAAAAAAGTAAGTGAAATTATGTGTAAATTTTTCACTTTTTATCCATTTAAGTAACATTTATTGTTGTGAACAGGAGAACAGGAGTTAGTTGCTGTTCTCACTTATGTTACAGCAGCTATAATCAGTCGTTCCCTCACCTGCCTCGCTTTTTTCTCTCTCTTGAAGTTAATAAAACAAAAAAAACAAGATAAAAAAAACCTTGTCATGTTAGCGAGAAACCACGAAGCTCCTCTTTCCTGTAGACTTTCTTATGGACAGACAGACAGACAGACAGATGGACAGACAGACGGATGGAGAGACAGACAAATGGTTGGATTGGATATGGATGAAAAAAAAAAAAAAAGACAGATCAATAGATAGACAAAGGGATGGACAGAGTGATGGACAGACAGATAAATGGACAGACAGATGTATGGACAGACAGATAAATGGACAGACAGATGTATGGACAGACAGACTGACAGACAAACAGACAGATGGACAGATGTATGGTCAGACAAACAAATGGATGGACAGATGGACAGACAGACAGACATGTCGATAGACATGCAGAGATCATGAAAGACAGACAGACAAGCAGATAGATAGATAGATAGAGAGATAGACAAATGGTTGGTTTGGATATGGATATGGATGAAAAGACAAAAAGACAGATCAACAGACAGACAAAGCGATGGACAGAGTGATGGACAGACAGATTGATAGACAAACAGACAGACAAACAAATGGATGGACAGAGAGACAGACAGACAGATGAATGGTCAGACAGATGGATGAACATACAGAAAGACAGACAGATAGCTGTATGGACAGACAGACAGGTCAAGCAGATAGATAGATAGATAGATAGACAGATAGATAGATAGATAGATAGATAGATAGATAGATGTCTTAATGTTACAGCTGTTTATGTGGAGTGCCTGCTGTACTCTAGAAACAATAACGCATTAGAACGAGCGCATTAATATAAACCTGTGATGTAAATGTCGTTTCTGTAGTTTATGGGCCACTCAGTAAACCAAAGATCAATGCAGCATTATACACTGAGACGTAATCAAGAACAAACTCATCTGTAATCAGACGAGGCCTCACTTTAAACGTACCTCAGTGAGATCATGTGCACTTCAGCTGAAGCACTGAGTGCAGCCTGCAGCTCATTTCCTCTCGCCAGGCCTCTGTGCTAAAGTAAAAGTTTTACTGTATCAGCGCTTGGCAGGAAAGCGTCCGTCCTGATTATTATTCCGTGAGTAAAAGCGTGTCCCATTCACTCTGCCTGGAGACAGACAGCAAACAGGAAACTCCAGATCCACATGAAAACAAGGCTGGATGTTTTACAGAGCAGTTGAAAAGACGTTTCTTGGCAGAGCACCTGCTCGAGGTGAAAGATGGACCTCGGGGAGAAGCCAAAAAAAAGATACTGATGAACGCAAACATCTCTGTCTCTGTCTCTGCAGGAAGTGACGGTCGGAAAAGAAGAGTCGTAAACATCTTTTTTAGCTCTTTTATAGGTCGTTACTTTATCTCATGGTGTCAGGAATAGAATTAAGTTTCCTGGCTCTCCTGCTGCTCTGAGTCTCACACAGTTTTCATCCATCTGACACTGAAATTATCTCTGAGATTATTCTCATTATTCTGCCTTTAGCTAGCTTTGAAACATGCCATTTTTGTCTATAATTACAGCCGATAATCACAACTCAGCTAAGTTTGTCTCAAACTGATCAGAAGAAAAGTTGTTTCTTTTGTTTAAAAAAAACTTTTTACATTCTTGTTATTATAAAACGATTAAGGTGTAAGTGTTCAGAAATTTCAGGAATAAATGATACCGCAGGATTCACCGTCATAAAATGTAGAACCCTTAAGTGGACTTCGGTTGTCCCTCTGAGGAAACCCTTAAATGTTCTAGGTATTAAAAAAGAGGAATAATTCGGAGTAGGTACAGTACACTTCCCCAGTTAATACAATTCAATTCAATTCAATTTTATTTGTATAGAGCTTTTAACAATGGACATTGTCACAAAGCAGCTTTACAGGAATAAATGGGTTGAAAAAATATATTTATCCCTAATGAGCGAGTCAGAGGTGACGGTGGTGAGGAAAAACTCCCTGAGATGATATGAGGAAGAAACCTTGAGAGGAACCAGACTCAAAAGGGAACCCATCCTCATCTGGGTGCAACAGATAGTGCGATTATAAATAAATCCCTTCTATTATTGTGTACTACAAGGACAAATAGTGCAATTTTAGCAATCAGTAAATTCATCACAGTTTTTGCAAGAAGTCCGGCTGGTTAAAATCTATCCACTGTCCACTGATGGAGTCCTGAGTACGAAGCTGCTCGTGGCAACTGCAGCCCCAAAGCCACTACAGCAATCGCAGTCCCAAGCCATCACAGTACAGTACAGTACAGCTACCCATATGTGATCCCCAAGCAGCACCATCTCCACATCCTCCAGGGGGCTCCATCCCCGGCAATCCAAACAGTTCTTCAGGGTTAGGGTATATACACACACTCATGGGGAAAAAGGGTTCTCTGAATAAATAAGGCCTCTATCATTGGAACCAGGGCCGATCGTAGTAACTAAACACTTTAATCACTTCACTTCACTTCACTTCACTAATCATAGTAACTAAACAGAAACTTCAGCCCAGGAACTACAGACTTTTCACCAGTTTCTCTGGAAAAGTAGAACATTTTTTAGGAAGCTGCAAACCCTTAATTATCCGACGAACCCTTAAAGAACTTAAAGACTTTACCAAGATAGCTAAATGTTAAACGTTTCTCTGGTGAAAAGATACCTGAGAGAATAACTTTAGGTGAGTTTTCACCAGAGCAGCCAGAGCTGATTGTAGCTCTTGGTCCACTGAGATGTATCAGCTTTGGTGCAGGAACTCCATCCCAGGAGTTAAAGTTAAAGTTAAAGTTAAGTCAATCCTGTTTCTTCTGGTGAAAAATAATAAGAGAGTTACTTTAGGTGTGTTTTCACTAGAGAAACTAATACAAGTTGTAGTTCCTGGTACGCAGAAATTTCTTATCTTTATCGCAGGAACTAAAATCAACCATGACGCCTCTACTGTGAAAATATTGAGAGAGAAAATTTAGGTGAGTTTTCACCATAAGAACCAGGGCCGATTGTAGTCCCTGGTCCATAGAAAAGTACTTGGAGAAGGACCTCAAAAAGTTCCAGGAACAGCTCAGGAACTACAATCAGCTCTACAATTCCTCTGTTGTAAAGATACCAGAGAGAGTAAATTTAGGTACGTTTTCATCAGAGGAACCAGGGCCATTTGTAGTTCCTGCTCCACAGAAATGTATTTGGTGCAGGAATAAAAAAAAAAACTTCCAGGAACTTCAGTCCAGGAACTACAATCAGCCCCAGTTCTTCTGGTGAAAAGGTTCCTGAGAGAGTAACTTTAGGTGTGTTTTCACCAGAAGAACCAGGGCTGATTGTAGTTCCTGTTCCACAGAAAAATGTTATCCTTGGAGCAGAAACTAAAAATGTTCCAGGAACTTCAGTCCAGGAACTACAATCAGCCCTGGTTCCTTTGGTGAAAAGATATCTGAAAGAGTAGGTGCGCTTTCACCAGAGGAACCAGGGCTGAATGTAGTTCCTGCTCCACAGAAAGTATTATCTTTGGTGCAGCAACTAAAAAGGTTGCAGGAAGGTTTCCAGGTGAAAAGATATCCGCAAGAGTAACGTTCATGGAAAGGCATGGAAATAAAAATGGAAAAAGTCTCACTGAGCTACTCCATGGCCACAGGCTAGAGTGACATCATTGCAGTTCAGCTATCAGCTATCTTTTCACCAGAGAAACCAGGGTTGATTTTAGTTCCTGGGTTGAAATTTCTGGAACCTTTTTAGTTCCTGCGCTACATGTAATACGTTTTTCTGTGGACCAGAATCTTCAATCAGCCCTGGTTCCTCTGGTGAAAATGCGCCTAAAGTTACTCACGCAGAGCTCTTTTCTGCATTTTGGCATAACAGCCTCTCTTTCTTTATCTCTCTCGCTCTCTTTTCTTTTATCCCTCCTCACCCCCCGTCCTCTGGGAATTTCTCACCGACTGGTGCTGAGAGACGTCTCCTGCTGCTTTAATCTCCTGCTGAGCTCCATCGCTTTAGAGAACTCACAGACGCGTGGGAGAAACAGAAACAATAAAAAAAAAAGGTTTACGCTTTTAATTCCGCAAATCACACAATGTTATTTATATTTCTGAGAACAAATTATAATCATAATAAAGAAGAAAGTGTCTGGCACAGTGGCAGTGGAGGTTAAATCCCAGGACTGCTGGAGAACCAGTGTCAGATAAAAGCATCTGCAGTGGGAAGAAACTGAAACATAAACAAGTAGTGTGCAAATAAAACTGAACAGGAATCCTGATTATTCCCGTTTCCCTAAAGTCTGAACCTGTTTATGGTATTTTTTTATTTTAAAAATGTTCCTTACGCACATCAGGTTGAACTGATGAGTATAATTGTGTGTCTTCAGCATATCCTCACCTGGTTCAGATTTCATCTACAAGCATCTTACTAATTTATTAATGTTAATAGAGATACAGTAATACAGCCTCCATCCCTCAAGGTTCTGCTGTAGGCCCTCTAACACACAATTTCAATGTGTGTATCTGTGTATTTATGCGTATTATGGACGTTTATGTCTCGTGTGTGTGTCTTGAGTGTGTATCTCTGTACAGGGAGAACAATACAGAGTCTAAAGCAGAGCCATGATGCATTTTTCAGAATCTTAATTTGAACACATTTTGTTTATGAGTTCATGTTTTAAATGTGTGTATCTTTTATTCGTGTGTATTTATGAACATGTTGGTCTCGTGTGTGTCTCAGTGTGTGTCTGTACAAGTGGTTGGGGAAAAAAAGGAGAATAATAAGGGGCCCTAAGCAGAACCAATAGAATGTTATAATGCATTTTTAGAGCCCAGAATGTTCATTTTAACACTTTTTTACAAGAGTGTGTCTCACGTGTGTATCATCCAGTGACCGCTTTCTGTTCTATTCTGTTATAATTCACATGTCTGGAGTATGTATTTGTGTGTTTATGGGTGTTTGCTGCTTGAGTGTGTCTTGGGTGTGTATCGGCTCACCCGTGTGCCTGTGTGTGTGTGTGTGTGTTTGTGTGAGAGAATTTGTGTGTAAATTCAGTAGCCCATTGTTCAGGAGGATCCCGTTGGCAGCAGGACTCCTGGAGACATGAGGCTAATGGGGCGTTTCCTGATTTCCAACCTACAGATACTGCGCATTCACATACACTCACACAACACCCATTTAATCTCACACACAATGGCTTTGGGCACAGACACACAGACACACACACACACACACACGCAAACACACACACACACATACCCACACAGGCACATGGTGTGCAAGATACACACCCAAGACACACTTGAGCAGAAAACACCCATAAACACATGTACACATATATATATATAGACAGACATTAATGAAATTAAATGTTTCTACATTAAAAAAATACTATAAAGAGCAGTAAACAGTAATAAATGAAACAAAGTCAATATTTGGTGTGATGATCCTTCGCTTTAAAAATAAAGCTGAGGTGCAGTGTGTGCAGTTTTATAAGGAAATGAGCTGGAAGTGTTACTGAGCATCTTGCAGAAGCAGCCACAGTTCTTCTGGAGACTTTGACTGTCGACTCGCTTCTTATTTCATGGCCTGGATTCCACAAGATTTTGGAAACATTCCTTTGAGATTCTGGTCCATGTTCATGCTGTGACTCTCCCATTCTACCACGTACCAAAGGTGATCTACTGGATTCAGATCCAGTGACTGGGAAGGCCCCTGAAGAACACTGAACTAATTGTCGTGTTCATGAATCCAGTCTGAGATGACTGTTGCTTTGTGACATGGTGCGTTATCATGCTGGAATGATAAGCCATTAGAAGATGGGAAATTGTGGCCGTGAAGGGATGCACATGATCAGCAAGAATAATCAAATACGGTGTGGCATTCAAGCAGTGATTGATTGGTATGGATTCATGCTGTTTGCTCCAAATTCTGACCATTCTGACCAGAAATTCTGATCATCTGTGTTCCTCAGCAGAAATTGAGATTCATCAGAGCAGGCTATGTTTCTCCAGTCCTCACCTGTCCATTGTTGCTGAGCCTGTGCTCACTGCAGCCTCAGCTTTCTGTTCTTGGCTGACAGAAGTGGAACCTGATGTGATCTTCTGCTGTTGAAGCACATCCACCTCAAGATTTGATGTGTTGGACATTCTGAGATGCTTTTCTGTTCACCACAATTGTACAGAGTGGATATCTGAGTTACTGTAGTCTTTCTGGCAGCTCGAACCAGTCTGGCCATTCTCCATTGACGTCTCTCACATCAACAAGGCGTTTCCGTCCGCAGAACTGCCGCTCACTGGTTGTTTTTCTTTATTGCGCCATTCTGAGTAAACACTAGAGACTGTTGTGTGTGAAAATCCCAGGAGATCAGCAGTTATAGAAATACTCAAACCAGCCCGTCTGGCACGAATAATCATGTCACTGTCGAAGTCACTGAGATCACATTTTTTCCCCGTTCTGATGGTTGATGTGAACATTACCTGAAGCTGCTGGCTGTATCAGCATGATTTTATGCATTGCACTGCAGCCGCATGATCAGCTGATTAGATAACTGCATGAATGAGTAGGTGTACTGGTGTTCCTAATAAAGTGTTCTGTGAGTGTATACATGTATATAAGGACTTAATTTCTGGTTTCCTTTGGTGTCAAAAAAAAAGCTCTGAACATAAGAGTGAGAAAGTGAGACACAGATAAGAGATGTTTGGTGTGTGAGTAATTCTCTTCTCTGAGCTGCAAGGTTTCATTTAGATACTGAATCTGACAGAGCTGATGTGTGTAGCTGTGTATCGTCAGCGTAGGTCAGTGTAGTTGTGATTTATCAGCATAGATGAGAGTGGTTGTGTATTTTCAGTGTAGAGGAGAGTAGCTGTATGTCATCGGCATAGATGAGAGTAGTAGTTAAGTAGTAGATAAGTGTAGTTGTGTCTCAGGAAGGAAGGAAAAAGAACAACAGGAAAGTGGAGAAATGGACATAAAAGACAAAGAGTAAATAAATACACAAAGACAAATAAATAAATACAAAAAAATTCTTATTATAAATTAAAGAAATAAAGAAAAAGAAATAAAAGAAATAAAAGAAAGAAGGAAAGAAAAAGAGCAATCGAAAAGTGGAGAAATTTATAGGAAATAACAGTGTTTGTTTTTAATAGAAAGAAATGAGGAAAAGGAAAAACGATAGAAGAAAGAAAGAAAGAGAGAAGGAAAATGATGAAGAAATGTAAAATGGAGTAAAACGTGAACTGTAATGTGGTATAACTGAGAAATTCCTGTCCAACACTTCACAGGTAAGTGTTCCGCTACGGTGCCGATTGTCTGATAAAAATACTCGAGACAGTGTTTTGGGAAGCAAATATTTATTTCTGTGAAATAAAGGTCGTGTTATTGGTGACCTGAGTGAGAAGAAATCAGAAATAAGGAAGATGTAGGGCACAGATGTTGATTTAACCTCACTTCCTGTCTTTGTGAGCTGAGAAAGCTTTTTCCAAATCCAGCGCACATTTACGGCTTTATTAGGATGAGCTAGCGCATTTATGGAAAAACAATTTAAAGAGTTTTTCTTATCAAATCACACAGAAATTGTACATTTATTTACCGTTTTAATTACCAAAATTGTTGTTTCTACCTGTAGTGTCTTGTCTTAAATGCTATCATGGAAACCTGCAGGAGTGTAGTGGAAGCCGAAAAAAACAGCTTTTTCTAATGGACTGTAATGGTTTCTGCTGCAGTTGCCACTTCATTGACGCAGTGTGCAGTGGATGCGACTTCACTTCTTGGATGAGAATGTTCCTTAATTTTTGAAAACTATTTTCTAAACTAATTGAGAGCGTTTGCACTGATACGTAAACATTCTCATCTTGAAACACATGGTTAAAAGGAAAGGGGTCGCCTTTCCTCGTATTCTCTGTGATGCCGGGATGGCGACTGTCTTGCGCACGAAGCGCCTCCAGTCGATTCCCTAATCGCGTCGTTGGTCCGAGGGGCTCACCTTGAGACTCCCCCACCTTAGAGCCCACAAACTCCTTCACGCTTGTTTGGGACACGAGCACACAATGGAAGGAAGTGGCTTCAGGACAGCTTCCTTCCTACCTAGGGCCCTTGACGTCTGCAATGAGAGGAGCGAGCGCGATCCCAGGAGGCGGGTTGGTGAGAAGATCCTGTCGTTTACTGCTCGCTCCTGCTGATGATCATGAGCAGCCGTGTGTACTCGGCTTTGTAGTGCGCAGCGATTCTTTTGTGTTTTAATAATAACCCCTCAGGAGGATGCTCCATAAGTGGAAGTTGTTGAGCAGCATGGCCTCACAAACTCACAAACATTCAATTGGTAATAAAAATGATGAAGATTAATGTTAAGGTTGCGACTGTCAGGTCCATAACCCTCAACCACTTTACCAGCTCACTTGGATAAAGCATGGGACTCTGTCAGTCAACCCTGCACCGTCTCCAACATGTCCAGAATGCAGCTGCTCAGCTTCTGAACAGCACTGAACAGACTGACTTCCAGTCAACCACAGAATAGAGTTCAAGGTTGTGTTATTTGTTTTTCAATCTCCGCATGGCTTGGCACCGAGTTATATCTCTGATCTCCTTTGTCTTCAAAATACAATGGATATAAGAAGTTTACACACCCCTTGTTAAAATGGCAGGTTTTTGTGATGTACAAAAATGAAACCAAGTTTCAAGTCAGAACTTTCCCCACCCTCAATGTGAAATTACAACATATAAAAATGAAGTCATTATTATACAGCTGTCATCAATGAACTTATTCTGATTAACCCCAGATAAAGATCAGCTGTTTCTGTAGGATTTTCTTCACATCTTCTTGGTTTCATCTGACTGCTGAAGCCATGATCCACAAAGAGCTTATAAAGCCTGTACATGGTATCTCACTTGTCGAAAGGTATTGATCAGGACATGGATATAAAAGAATTTCCAAAACATTAGATGTACCATGGAACACTATGAAGGCCGTCATCAACAAGTGGAGAAAATGGAGCACCACAGTGACATCATCAAGAACAGGACGTCCCTCCAAAGTTTATAAAATGATAAGACAAAAAGTTACCAGGGAAGCTGCCAAGACACCAATGACAACATTAACGTAGCTGCAGGAACATCTGACACGTACTGATAACTCTCTGCATGTGACAGCAATCTCTAATATTCTTCACATGTCTGGGCTCTGGGGGTAGGGCGGCTCGATGGAAGTCCTTTCTCACAAAAAAAAAAATTCCAAGCCCAACTAAATCACCCCAAACCATGTGGCAAAATGTGTTATGGTCTGATGAGACCAATTCCAAAAGGTATAATAATCCCATAATTCCAAAAGGTATGTTTGGTGCAAAAAAAAAGCACATCGCTAAAAGAACACCATCCACATGGTGAAGCATGGTGGTGGCAGCATCATGCTTTAGGGCCGCTTTTCTTCAGCCAGAACTCGGGGAGGGAATCATGAATAGCTACAAAAACCAGTCAATTTTAGTGCCAAACCTTCAGGTGTCTGCTAATAAGATGAAGATGAAAAGGAATTTCAACAAATCACTGGTCAGGAAATTAACAATAATGAAACAAACAGATAAAGGAAGTTAGCAGGCGAGAGCTTTTCCCTTTGATTTCTGTAAATGTTTAAGCCTCGTGGCTCTTGATGAGCTGCATCAGGTGCAGCAGAGAACCAAATAATCACTAATGTTTTAAGAAAAAAAACATCCCAGAAGATATTTTTGGAAAAGTTTGTACACCCAGACGTGTTAGTTTGAATTTTACATAAAACCTTTTTAATCATTATCATGATTTTGTGTACAAGAAGACTATAGAAGTGAATTTCCCTGTTTCTAGCTTTTCCCCAAACAGCAAAAGGAAACCAGCGAATGGAGGCTCAGGAGCTCTCAGGAGTGCATCTGCTTCATTCCCGCTCATTTTGGGGCTTTTTTTTTTGGCCAGGAGTGTACATAGAGTTTTCTGCAAAACTCTTTAAAATCTGTTGTAAAAATAAACACTCTGTCCATAAACACTGATTAATGGCTGTATATCTGTAATATGGATGTGATTATTGTGTATATTCGCCTGCTTTCTTTCTTATGAAGTCAGATGAGGTCAAATCTCATGTCCTTAACAATGCTACTGCCTTGGGGGGGGGGGGGATTAATTTAACAGAAAAAAATTAACTTAGTATTGAATTTTGTATTTTGTATTATTTTTAATCTTTGTTTTAAAAAAAATCAGTTTTTAAAGACTACAACAACCTCAGCTATGGAGTTCCTACTGTCCACAAAATAAAATAAATAATAAATAATGAATATGTAAGTGTAGAAAGATATGAAAATAAATTGTAAATGGAAATGTATAATGAAAAGAATTATAAAATACATTTTTAATTAATTATTTAACAATGTTCTCAAACTCAAGGCTGCTTTACAAAGTCCATGAAATGAAAAAAATCAGATATAATACAGTTAAAACAAATAGAAGAGAACATGAATCAGAATTAATAGTCATGATAGAATAAGGTCACGTAAAGGGACAAAATAAAGGACAAATCAATAAATATTGACTTGTTCCACAGAACAGGAGTTATTTCTTATTTGAGCGTATAAATTATAATTCAGAGCCGTCAGAGATCAGCAGAACACGTTTCCCTGCGCTCCTGAATGAAAATGTCTAAAACTGGCACGACCTTGTGACCCTTCAAGGTCGAGGAAGACATTTAAGGTGAACGTTTTGTCTTTAAGAGTTTCCGGCTATGAGCCCTATTGTTTCAGCTCCAAGGAAATTCAGCAACTTCAAAGTGCACTAAGCATTTAGGGCACAAGAGGAAGGAAAGCAGTTAAAGCCCATCACGTCAAACGGTTGACCTCGGGTCAGTCACGGGGCCAAAGCTCACGCTAATAAAACCTGCTAACAATAATGACTTTACACATGTCCTTATAGGACAGAGTCAAAACACTGTTTTTGTGTTTTTGTTGTTTGTTTTTTTTTCATTTGGGAAAAACAAAATAAAAATACATATTATGGGTAAAATCTTCTTATAATTTTACCCTCAATAAAAATATATAATTACAAAAAATGCAAAAAAAAATTTATCTTTTTGTCCTTTTTTTAATTTACTTTATTTTTTACTTATTTATTCATTTATATATGTATGTATTTATTACGTTTATATCTTTATACATTGATCTATCATCAGTGATGTATAACATGCATAAGTGATGTATATCAGTGATATAAAATCATAATACTTTATTTTATTTGATAGTTTAGTATTATAATGATATTTCTTATGACATCATGACACATTATTGTTTTATTTATGACCTCATATTCCTTTATTTTAGCAACTAGTTGTTGTTTTTTTTGTTGGTATAATAATAATACACTATTTTTTGTACCGTAATTACATCATCATTCTTTATTTTAGTTGCTATGATATCATGATACATTAGTTTTAGTTGCTATGACATCACAAGACAAATTCTTTGTGGTTGTTACAGCATCACAGTTTTTTAGTTGTTTTAATGGCTCACATTGACTCTGTGTGCTGTGGATTATTGTCACTATTGTTATCCTAAAACCACTCTGTATTCACCATCTAGTGCACTAATAAGGGAACTTTTTCATGTCTGAAAGAATGGTGTGGTATATCCAGCACACACCTGAAATCCCATAATGCACTGCAGTTAGGGTTAGCGCCAACACCCTGCAGCCTAAAGTGGACACAGAGGAAACATAAGGCATGTCTGGCTCAGGGTATGGAGCAGGGACAATGGAGTAGGGAGTTGCAGGGTTTGGAGACAGAATTGCAGGGTTTGGAGAGGTCCATTTAACCTCCTGAGCTGGGCGTGGCCCCCTGGACGCCCCCCACAAGGCCCACGCCGCTTTATTGTACACGAGGCTGCGTCTCTCAGCAGTGCAGTCACGTGCCACGCCTGCTGTGTCCACATCCTACACCAGTCCTACAATAAATAGCTCAGTGCTAAGCTACTGGCTCAGAGACCCTTGAGATTTCTATTCGGAATGGTGTACACACACTCTCACCCACACACTCACACACACACACACACACACTCTCACCCACACACTCACACTCACACACACACACATACACACGCCTCATTTTCCTCACTAAGAGGCCATTATGCAAAACTAGCAAAAATGAATGTCAGGCCGTTTCCATTTCCTAATGATCAATCCTGACCCTGCGATGTTCTCAGACAAATGTCACTAATTTACACCACAGCGATGAGGCAGAAATAACAGCAGCTCTGACAGGAGTGCAGCTGCAAACCACAGGTACGTAATAATGCACTCATTCTAATACCTTATCATTTCTATAGCAACAGCTCATTCACACGGTGACAGCGGCAAGGACGTCATCATTCCACCTCCTGACCCTGGGGAGGACGTCATCATTCCACCTCCTGACCCTGGGGAGGACGTCATCACTCCACCTCCTGACCCTGGGGAGGACATCATCATCATCACTCCACCTCCTGATCCTGGGGAGGACATCATCATCATCACTCCACCTCCTGACCCTGGGGAGGACATCATCTGCATCACTCCACCTCCTGACGCTGGTGAGGACGTCATCGCTCCACCTCCGGACCTCAGCAAGGACATCGTTGCTCCACCTCCTGACCCTGGTGAGGACGTCATCCCTCCACCTACTGACCTTGGTGAGGACATCATCACTCCACCTCCTGACCCTGGTGAGGACGTCATCCCTCCACCTACTGACCTTGGTGAGGACATCATCACTCCACCTCCTGACCCTGGTGAGGACGTCATTGCTCCACCTCCTGACCTCAGCAAGGACGTCATTGCTCCACCTCCTGACCTCAACAAGGACGTCATTGCTCCACCTCTTGACCCTGGTGAGGACGTCATCACTCCACCTCCTGACCTCAGCAAGGATGTCATTGCTCCACCTCCTGACCTCAG
The DNA here is from genome assembly GCF_027358585.1 of Pangasianodon hypophthalmus. Classification (NCBI taxonomy): domain Eukaryota; kingdom Metazoa; phylum Chordata; class Actinopteri; order Siluriformes; family Pangasiidae; genus Pangasianodon; species Pangasianodon hypophthalmus. The sequence goes on from NC_069713.1 coordinate 2,175,994, forward strand.
CAAGGACATCGCTGCTCCACCTCCTGACCCTGGTGAGGACATCACTGCTCCACCTTCTGACCCTGGTGAGGACATGATTGGTCCACCTCCTGACCTCAGGAAGGACTTCATTGCTCCACCTCCTGACCTCAGCAAGGATGTCATTGCTCCACCTCCTGACCCTATTAAGGACATCATTGCTCCACCTGATGATCTCAGTGAGGACGTCATCGCTCCACCTGCTGATCGCGGCAAGGATTTTGTTGCTCCACCTGCTGACCCCAGTGAGGAAATTGTTGCTCCCCCTCAAATCCTCCAGAAACTCACAGATGTTCTGCTCAAGGGGCCACGATTCAATTTTTAAAGCTTTTTGTTTTGTTAAGCAAAATGCCACTTCTAAAATTTGAAACTATACTGTCTGTCTTTCCCTGTGAGTCTGTCTCTCTGGCTAATTTTTCCAAAATGAAAAAAATGAAAGAAAAGAACACAAAAAGTAATTTTTTATAATCACACCTTTGGGGGATTTTAATGCACACGTTACTTACATTGCTGTGAGATTTAAAGGGAACTCTGATAAGTAGGGAACACGCAGTACCTTCTCGAGGAGGAACCCGTAAGGAACAGATGACTCACTGCTTCGGAAAGCTGATAAAGATGGAAAAGGTCAGCTTTTCCGAGCAGCCATCTCAGATATTGAGAATTCCTCTAAAGGAAGCTTCAACCCTCAGCAGAAACAATGAGGCCCCTCTGTTCCAGAAACACCAGCTGACCCACCCTCACGCTTAAGGATGAAAATATTTTGGAGCATTTTTAAGTTTGCTGCTAGAAAGTTAATCGAAAGCTTCCTGGTGCTACTAGTGTGTGTTGCTCGAAAACACCAAAACAGATTTCTCCTAAATCAAATGCCATGTTTTTTACACTGAGTACTGAGAACAAGAGCTGTGTGAAAAATAAAAGATATATAATAATGTATATATACAGAATATTATTAGTATTAGCTTGAATATACATGGATTAGAATTGTTGTGCAAATTCCTAATAAATAAAATAAATAAAATCCAGCAGAATATTATATTAAGAGTTACACTTTCGTTCAGTTTGAAATAAAGAAATTCAGATTAATATTTACTAATAAAATGAGTTCTGATAAATTATTTTTTTTAAAAAGAAGAGTCAAAATTTCTTTTTCTGTGGTTCATCACAGACTGCAGAACGATCATAGAGGCGTGACGTCATATACTCATAAATAAATGCTGGCACAATGTAGAGAATATAAATGTTAATTATTGAACAAATCTTAATTTTTATAGTTATTAGTTAATTACGTCAATTATTAGAGCGAACACACAGGTCAGAATTTTGGCTGAATATCACTCACCAGCTGTAAACTGATTGGAATAATCACATTAGGTCATGTTTTATTACCACGAGAGCAGCTTCTTATGGCCGTGAGGTTAAAGGTCAGCCTCAGCTCTTCTAAAGTTTGGAGCTCCTTCACTCTCAGCCTGAGGTCATGAAGAGTTTCAGGGGAAAAAAATTGATCACAGATTCACAGGAGTGCGCATTACGTAAGTGTTATTCAGCAGGATTTCTGAGTTTATGAGGAAGAGTTTGGATGAAAAGTGAAACATCTCGCTGATGAACCCAACTGAACTCTCAGCCAAACCAAATAAACACTTCACAGCTTCACAGCTTCACAGCTTCACAGCTCCTCAGTCACAGAGCTCATTTTACAGATGATTTTATCCAACATTATATGATTGTTCAGATGATTAATTTTCTAGAACAGCAGCTCTGACAGTAGCGCAGGTTTATATTAATGCTCTCTTACTAATACGTTATCGTTTCTATAGCAACAGCTCATTCACAGGGACGTGTACAGCGAACGTGTAAAAATGTGTGAAGTTTTCTGTAAGAAGAAATGTGTTTATGTAACATTTATGGAAGGAGTCTCCAGTGTCAGAGGTAAAGCTGTAACGTTAAGTTTTCCGACATCTTCAGGACAGAGGAGTTTACGCTTCTTTGCGGTTTCTCGGTAACATGACAGGCTGCGTTTTTTGTTGTCTTATTAACTACAAGCGAGAGAATAAAGAGGCTGGTGAGGGAACGACTGATTGTAGCTGCTATAACGTAAGTGACAACAGGAACTAACTTCTACAACATTAAACATAACTATAAATGGATAAAAAGTATGATGTGTTGTTTTTTAATCATTGTAATCACTGATAAATTGCTGTGGTATAAGAGAAATAAAACACTTGGGGACGTGCTGTTAAAGGAAAATAATACCTTTTTCCTTTAAATTTTCCTACAACAGCGTGACTCGGAGTGTTTTATTCCTTACTTACTGTACGTTTGAGTGTGAAATTGAAACAAAAATAAATAAAAGAATCTGGTAAATAATTGATTTAAAGTGTAACTCCCTGTTCTTGGGGAACTTGAGAGGAATTAGATGCAGCCCTCATTCCTGAAAGTCGTACATTATGTACCAGAATGAAGCAGCAGATCTTCTCCTGAAATTCATTACATCTTATCACAGACGATACAAATACTTTCTCAGGGGTTCCACCCGTTAACCAGATTACACTGATGTATGGAGTGTGTTAGAAAATATATTGGGAACCCTTAAAGAAACTGCTGTCAGGATGACGTGTGTGCCAGGCTCGTCTCTCTATCGGCCTCTGCTCTCAGCAGGTCATTAAGCCGTACACTGCGGGGTCACATCACAGGAATGCAGAGTAGCTTAACGCTAATCGGTTATATAAGCTCCTGTATACAGCAACAGCTCACACACACACACACACACACACTCAGAGATTTATGGAGTGAAAAATGATATTTCAGTACTTCATGGCAGGATGAAAAATTTACTGCACAAAAGCAAGATTCACAAATGAATCAGTTCCTTTCAAATGACTCGTCTGAGTTATTCAAATGAGTCAATTTGCTCCCATGAAAGAATCATGATGTCAGAGTGAACTGAATGCGTAAATTTTAAAAAGTTTGGTATTATTTTATAATATGCTTCTATCTCTACGTTTAGAAAAAGAACCATTTTCACACCCTGCACTGAAATGCTGGAAAGCTCCAATCAAATCAATCTCGAATCAAATGAGCTTGAACAGGACTGATTCACTGGACGAAACGAGCGAATCTCAGTCATTAGTAAAAGATTCACTGATTCAAACACTGATCCACTGAACAAGAGAGGAATGAATCGTCATCATCATCAAACGATTCAGAGATTTAAACTCTGACTCACTGAATAAGAGAGAATGAATCTTGTTTATGAATAAAAGATTCACTGATTCAAACACACATCCACTGAATGATTTGTTCACTTTAGAGAGTCGTTCATCTTAGTGTTTTGTTCACTTTAGTGACTCGTTCACTTTAGTGACTCGTTCATCTTAGTGTTTTGTTCACTTTAGTGACTCGTTCATCTTAGTGTTTTGTTCACTTTAGAGAGTCATTCACTTTAGAGAGTCGTTCACTTTAGAGAGTCGTTCATCTTAGTGTTTTGTTCACTTTAGTGATTCGTTCATCTTAGTGTTTTGTTCACTTTAGAGAGTCGTTCACTTTAGTGACTCGTTCATCTTAGTGTTTTGTTCACTTTAGTGATTCGTTCACTTTAGAGAGTCGTTCATCTTAGTGTTTTGTTCACTTTAGAGAGTCGTTCACTTTAGAGAGTCGTTCATCTTAGTGTTTCGTTCACTTTAGAGTGTCGTTCACTTTAGAGAGTCGTTCACTTTAGTGACTCGTTCATCTTAGTGTTTTGTTCACTTTAGAGAGTCGTTCACTTTAGTGACTCGTTCATCTTAGTGTTTTGTTCACTTTAGAGAGTCGTTCACTTTAGTGACTCGTTCATCTTAGTGTTTTGTTCACTTTAGAGAGTCGTTCAAATAAGCTGAATCAGTAAAATTGTTTTTCATGTTTGTAAATCTTCATGAACTAGATTTCTGTCTGATCAGCGACACATATTCAGCTCTGGTCATGGGGTTATTTTCCCATGATGCTCTGCAGGCCTCTGATGAAGCCATTTTCACTTTCTATATGTTTTGGAATATGTGTTATATGTTTGGAATTGCAGCTTGTGAGGTTTAAGTGAACATGTTCTGTAATATTAATAGCAGTGTATAGTGTGTCCTAATGACATCATTAGTGTGTGTGTGTGTGTGTGTTTGTGTGTGAGGTCAAAACACCACACGAGGGTCATACACACTATCTGAGAAGGTCACACACACACACACACACACACACACACACACACGCTCATCTCTCTAAACACACGCAAAAATCTCACGAAATTTATCTCTCAGTAAAACGACGGTTTGGTCTTTGGAGAACATCTGAAGTATTTACAGGAGGATTTTAGTTAAATTTATGTTCAAACAATTTGTACGATTATTCTGTTACGATAAGAAAAGACACTAACGGCTTTCTTACTTTTTCTTAGGTTTTCATTATAGAAAACAGGCTAACATATAGACTAGCATTATAGGAAACAAGTTAAAATAAACTAGCACTATTTAAAAAAGCTAAAATATAAACTAGCGTTATAGATAACAGGTTAAAATAAACTAGCATTATTTAAAAAGGCTAAAATATAAACTAGCGTTATAGATAACAGGTTAAAATAAACTAGCATTATTTAAAAAGGCTAAAATATAAACTAGCATTACAGAAAACAGGTTAAAACATAATCTAGCTTGATTAATAAACAGGCTAATCACAAACTAGCATTGTAGTAAACAGGTTAATCTCACACTAGCATTGTAGAAATCAGACTAAAATACAAACTAGCATTATAGTCAACAGGCAAAACTGACTTTACTGCTAGTGCTAGCTATTTTGCTAACATAAACTAACCTAACATCTTCAATTTTTCTTAATGCTTGCCAGCTAGCTAACATAATGTACATAATCTTTGCTATTAGCACAAACTTGTTGCTTAAAATAAGCTATCTTAAGAATTCTCTGAGAGGGAATTTTAATTAAATCATAAACTTTAATGCTAATGCTAGCTGTTGACCAAACTACACAAGCTAATTCCCTGCCAGGATTCCATGTTCTAGCCAGCTAGCTAACATATTAGCATTAGCATGTTGGCTAAGATAAGCCAGCTTCAGGATTTCTGAGAGAATTTTTATAACATATTTATGAGTGTTTAAGTTTTTTTTTTTTTTTTTTTTGCTAACAACCCTGACCAGATCTGAGAGAAACTGAGAGAATTGTCAGCCATTTTTTAATACATGTTCCTAATGTTTATTGTTAATACGTGCTAGTAGGCTAACCGTAGCTTGACTAGGTCAGAAATCT
>NC_069713.1:2188791-2190228 GCF_027358585.1 Pangasianodon hypophthalmus
ACTTGGAAGCTCTATTTACACTGGTGTCTCCTTTTCCGAAGGTCCCTGCGTACTGACAACAAGGAAATGAAAGAGTAGAACATTAGAAAGGGAAATGCTAATAAATAATAGAATTCCAGCGAGATGAAATCTCTCAGAATAAAAAAAGGAAGACTCCAGGCTGGAGTGGGCGTGTCCCAAACCACACATCCTACTCACTACGCTGTCCTCAAATCCCACTGAAGTGTAATTAATACTGAAGTGTACGGAATACTGAAGTGTACGGAATACTGAAGTGTAATTAATACTGAAGTGTAATTAATACTGAAGTGTAGGGAATACCGAGGTGTAAGGAATACAGATGTGTATGGAATACTGATGTGTACGGAATACTGAAGTGTATAGAATACAGATGTGTATGGAATACTGAAGTGTAGGGAATACTGAGGTGTACAGAACACAGATGTGTATGGAATACTGAAGCGTAGGGAATACTGAGGTGTACAGAACACAGATGTGTATGGAATACTGAGGTGTACAGAATACAGATGTGTATGGAATACTGAAGTGTACGGAATACAGATGTGTATGGAATACTGAATTATATGGAATACTGAAGCGTTTACAGCCTGCTAAAGTGTATGGAATTCTGAAGTGTACGGAATACTGAAGTTTAAGGAACACCGAAGTACAATTTAGCCAAAAAGTGGAAACTAGCTCCATAAACACCATCACAGATATTTTACTCTTATCTATCACTGCAGGCTTGTTTGCTTCCATGGTTAAGGTTTCGGACGACCGATCGGAATGTTGTGAGCTCAGATCCCAGCACCACCGTGAGCTGTCCCACTGTCTGATCAACAATGTAAGAAGATACAGAGCAGACCGAAGGCTACAGCAGTGCCACATTTTTAATGTTGAGCTTTATGTTTTATTTCTGTTTGAATATATTTCCCATAGGAAGTGGAGATGGGATTGATCCAGGCAGGAATAATGTATCCAGCTGTAAATCAGAGTGGGGCGGATTCTCGGGATTTCTAGCCTCACTGATGGTTTTATTGCTTCAGGTGTCTTGGCTCAGTTTCCATTAAAGCTCCACTCCTTTCTCTCTGATGAACGTGATGAACTGCTTCCACCTGCAGCTCCGTCTTCACTTCACTCCCGGGCGACGGGAAGGTCGTGTCAGGGAAGAGTCAACCTGGAGACTAAAGAACTGTCAATCATTTACTCCAAAGCCGAAAGATCACTGCAGACAATGCTTAAAGAATAACCAATCTCTCTCTCTCTCTCTCTCTCTCTCTCTCTCTCCCTCTCCCTCTCCCTCTCTCTCTCTCTCCCTCTCTCTCTCCCTCTCTCCCTCTCTCCCTCTCTCTCTCTCTCTCTCTCTCTCCCCTCTCCCTCTCTCTCTCTCTCTCTCTCCATCTCTCTCTCCCTCTCCCTCTCTCTCTCTCTCCATCT
>NC_069713.1:2195521-2230521 GCF_027358585.1 Pangasianodon hypophthalmus
CTCCAAACTAATGTGTTTGCTACACTCACGCATCATTTGTAAAAACAAACAAATAAATAAATACATTTTAATCAAAAATACTTCATTAATTAGTTCAATTTTATATATTTATGTATTAAATTATGTGTTTTTTATTGTGTAAAATGTATATATTAAATAATTATTTACTCTATTAATTTTTTAATTCATATATACATTTATTTAAATAAAAAACATAATTTAATACATAAATATATCAAATTGAACAAATTACTGAAGTCTACACACTCTACACACTTTACACACTCTTCACACTTTACACACTTTACACACTCTACACACTCTACACACTTTACACACTCTACACACTCTACACACTTTACACACTCTACACACTCTCCTGTGTTTACTCTGCGAGGGACGAGAGGAAACGTGAAAACAATGACGAGTGCGTGAGCAAGCTTTCGAAAGAAAGAGGAATGCGCACTGACAGAAACAGCTACCACAAAAATAAACACACCCTCATGCAGATTTGTACAGCTGGAGGTGTGTGTGTGTGTGTGTGTGTGTGTGTGTGTGTAAATCATCACACACTCAGTGTGTAATGAAAATGAGATCTGGTTTTACTGACATGCGAAATGTAGCACAGAAAAATGTTAATTTTTGTTGATTACAGTTTGATTACAGTTAATTAATCCAGAATAATTAAGTATTATTTATTCAAATTTGTGGTTAATTAATTAATTAACTAATTAATCTCTCTAATTAATTAATATTTATTTGTTTGTTTGTTTGTTTGTTTTTCTAAACGTTTAAAAATAAAATCAATCAATCTACCTATCTAAATAAATCTATCTGTCTATCTATCTGTCTAGGTTCATGTTGGTGAAATTTAGACGTAGGACACGAACATTTATGGATTTTCGAACACCACATTTCTTGCGTAACTGCTCCTGCGAGGAATTAATGAATAAATTTCTTCAGCGCGCTAACCGACGCCCAGCGTTTCTCGTCTTCAGCGGCCATGACGGTTAATCCGTCTCACCTGTTCTTCACTCGCTCGTGCTGGACTTTCGCTGTTGTTTGTGTTGTTGTTAATAACGGAAAAATAAACAATGATATGATTCATTGTAAAATTCGGAGAAAATGCTATTAGCCAATTAAATTACGATAATTGGCTAAGCAGGTGCTCGTCGTCATGGTTACCTTCCCCCATTGTTCCATATGACGGAGAGAACTGATGATGATTAAGTGTAATATGAGATAATAACACCGATCTGTCAGCCAATCAGAAACAAGGATTTGCCAGGACTGTGGTATGAAACGTATTATTTGAATTTTTAACGAATTTCTCTCTCTCTCTCTCTCTCTCTCTCTCTCTCTCTCTCTCTGTTTCTTCACAGCTGAATGAAATCTCTCCAGTGCAGGGAATCGGTGTGGAGATGTTGGCGACGCTCCAGCTCGTGCTGTGTGTGTTAGCCGCTACGGATAAACGTCGGCGTGACGTCGCAGGTTCGGTTCCTCTCGCCATCGGCCTGTCCGTGGCTCTGGGTCACCTCGCCGCCGTGAGTAAATAAATAAATAATGTGTAAATAATCATCTCAGCATGAGGAATGAAAAAAGCATGACCTTCAATTAAATTTAAAATCAAATGATTGATTTTAAAAGAATTTAGCAATAAAATGATTCAAATCAAAAACTTTTTTTTGTTAAATTTATTTTGAATTCTTTATTTCATTTACGTGTAATTTCTTCAGTTGATTAAAATATTTTATAAAACTCACAGTCACATGATTAAAACAAAATAAATTAAATTGCGAATACATTTTTAAATATTATTCATCTATTTTTTTTATTAAATATCAAAAATTTAAACTGTGACAGAATTTTTTTTCTTCTTGAGATCATATTAATAACACTGGCACATTCATTCAAAAAAAAAAAATCTGAAAAAAATAATTAATTTTACTTTTTAAAAAAATGTGAAAATAGATGAAAAATATATATATATAAAATACAAAATAAATTTTTAAAAATAAGTGAACTTAAAAAAATACTTGAAAAAAATCTTTAAAGGTTTGTAAATTTTTACGCCCATTTTAAATTTTTTTAATGGTTTGGTTAAAAAATTAATTAAAATGTAGATAATTATTTATGATGTAGCTAAGAGACGTCTCACCTAAAAATCTATACAGACCCGAATTTTTATAAAACTTTCTCAAAATGACGCTATTAAGCACATTTTTAATCTCATTTTTAAATAAATTATTTATTGCACTTGTAGTCCGTATTTACACATTTAAGCTCAAGCTACAAGCTACATGTCTGCTCTAGCTGAGGGGGCGGAGCTACATAAGGAAAATGGCCGCCTCTGTAACATTCCACTGTGGAATGGGCGTGGCCTAAATGGGGCGGAGTTACACTAAACTGCGGTAAGGGAAAGTTGTTCAAAATGGCCGCCTAGTTTCGTTCGAGATACACGGCTGAAAGAAATCTCTAAGTTTAATTTTAAATTTTATGGGTGTGTCCAAAGTGGGCGGAGTTAAAATAATAGTGATGTAACAGAATTTTTTTTTACTGAGCTACAGCTTTAAATCCGTGATTTACGTTCTGCACATTATTGTTACGTAAATTAATCCGGGAAATAAAAGGACGTTTTTTTTGTTTGTTTTTATTCCCCATGCTGAGATTCTTGGCCCCGACTCGCACTCATCCATCATCCATCATCCATCATCCATCATCCATCCCTCTCTTTCTTCTCGTCTTTGTTCCACAGATCAGCTTCACAGGATGTGGCATTAACCCGGCTCGCTCCTTCGGCCCTGCGCTCATCACTCACGACTTCACCGACCACTGGGTAACTAACCACACACACACACACACTCACACACTCACATGTTACACACACACACACACTCACACACACACTCACATGTTACACACACACACACACTCACACACACACGTTACACACACTCACACACACTCACATGTTACACTCACTCACACACATACACACACACACACACGTTACACATACACACACTCACATGTTACACACACACACACACACACGTTACACACGTTACACACACACACACGTTACACACATGTTACACACACACACGTTACACACACTCACATGTTACACTCACTCACACACATACACACACACACACACACGTTACACATACACACACTCACATGTTACACTCACTCACACACATACACACACACACACACACGTTACACACACACACACGTTACACACATGTTACACACACACACACGTTACACACACTCACATGTTACACACACACACACACTCACACACACACGTTACACACACACACACACACACGTTACACACACTCACACACACACACACACACACATGTTACACACACACGTCACTCACACATACGTTACACACACACACACGTTACACACACACACATACACACGGTACACACACACACACACGTCACTCACACTCACATGTTACACACAAACACACATGCACACACACACAAACGCACGTTACACACACACACACACACACACACAAACACATATGTCACACACACATGTCACACACACACACACGTTACACACACACGTTACACACACACTCACACATACGTTACACACACACAAACACACTACACACACACACAAACACATATGTCACACACACACTCACAAGCACACACATACACACTCATGTTTTACACACACACACTCATACGTTACACACACACACACACTCACACACGTTTTACACACATACACATACGTTACACTCATGTTACACACACACAAACACACACACACACACACTCACTCATATGTTTTATACACACACACACGTTACACACAATACTACACTATGCAATACTTTTATTAGTATTGTAGCCATTTTATCCTGCTAGTTAATCAGCTTATTAGCATACGAGTTAGCATGTGAGATTAGCATTAGCATGCTGCGTGGTGAATACACACCATATAAACATGAGACAACCACCAACAGGAGGTTTAACTAGACAGCATGTGTGTGTGTGTGTGTGTGTGTGAAATGTAAATATTGAGAAGCAGAATCAGACAGAAACCCGTTAAAGTAAAACATTGACACATGAACACAATGTAGAGAACACGTGACTCGGATCGAACGTGTCTGTCTGCACGCGTTAATCATAAACCACTCAATAAAAATGAAAAAATTCCACAGAAATGTCGAAAGTGATTTAATGAGAGTTGGATTGTTATCATGGAGCAGCGATTAGCAAACAGACGCATCGATTTACGTCCACAAGCGACGGGATAAAGTCCAAAAAAAAAACAAACGTGAACACAATGTGCTCGGATCATCCGTCTGTCTTTAGCTTCACGCCGGAGCTACGACGCTAATCTAGCTAACAGATACTAGAAGCTAATATCCGCCAGATTAGCATTAAACGATCTGCTTGCTAGCGATCCACAAACGCTGAACGTGTCCTGTAATGTGTTCTAGTGGTCTGTAATGGCCGTGTAATGGAATGTGCTGCTCCTCACGGTGCTTTATCCGATTTTATTCCGATTTTATCTGATTTATTATTTTATTCCGAATCATCTACTCGTGCAAGAGGCGCTACAGCGAGACAGTTCCTAATGGAAACCTGTAGCATTCTGATGGAAACCTGTACAGATCTTTCTAACGGATTGCACTGGGTTTTTGTTTATTTTTGTTTTTTTTAATTCGCAGCTTCACGTTTGCAGAATGATTTAAAATGAAACACATTTATATCCGTTGATGAAATTAAAGGCATCAGAAAGAACGTGGTGAAGGAGGAGTGTGACTGTTTTTCGTGAAAGTGTTTAAATAGCTGTTTTTTATACATTTTTTATCGTATATCGTGTTTTTATCGTATATCGTGCTGTATATGCTGCATTTTAATTTTGTTGTGAGTTTGTATGGCTGCTACGTTGGCCAGGTCTCGCTCGTAAAAGAGATTATTGATCTCCTGGTAAAATAATAATAATAATAATAACAATAATAATAATAATAATAATAATTGTTTAATCGAGTTAACACAACGACACACAAATTCAGACTTTTCCCCCATGTAGCCAAATTCCCATCAAGTAAACAGTAAAAAATTTACATTTTCGATATCGTTCTTTCACCAAATCTCTTGTCTAACATGAAATATTTCCACGCAGTCGACGTTTTCACTGTTGATCTGCACTGAGCAAACCGTGTTTTAATCCCTTTCCTTGTCATTCCCATTCAAATTATTCATAACTTGTTCAGTTTTTAAAACACATTTTCTGTCAATATTATCAGCTTGCCTTTCCTTTAGCTGAAAAGTATCATTTCCGACCATTTGACCCTGAGCTAATCCGATCATACCCTGATATTTCACACTTTATTTCACATTAAAGATCTCGAAACACTCTCCATCGGGAAGTGGGCGGGGCTTCCAGGGGCTCAGTAAATAGCAGACAGTTTGAAATACACCTTGAAAACTGTCAATCATTCCATGTTAAATTCCCCTAAATTTCTTGGAGCTCCACACTGTGAATGTCTCTGCACCAGGATGTCCATTACAGGTCCGGTTCTGACCCAAACTGACCTGGGAAAAGATGTTGTTGGTCTATATTTGGTGCTGGTTTTGATTCAGCTCCTGAATATAATAAAGTCCACAGATATAAAAAGGGAATGATTTATAATCGCACTATCCCGTGTCACTCAGATGAGGATGGTTCCCTTTAGAGTCTGGTTCCTCTCAAGGTTCCTTCCTCATATCATCTCAGGGAGTTTTTCCTCACCACCGTCACCTCTGGCTCGCTCATTAGGGATAAATTTATACTTTTAATTTAAAATTTATATCCGGATTTCTACAAAGCTGCTTTGTGACAATGTCCATGTGTGGGTTTTTTCCATATTTGTCTTTATCTCTGAAAAGATTGAGTAAAAACGTTCTAATACATTACCGTTTCATCGTGACGGCTCAATCACAGGGATTTAAATAAACAAGATATGGTGAAGTTTTCTGTAAGGATTATTTAAGGTTTATTTAACGTTTATGGAAGGAGTCTCCAGTGTCAGCGCTTTGTAACAGTCAGAAGTAAAGCTGTAACTTTAAGTTAAAGTCTGTAGACATTCATGTTAATTCAAACAAACACACACATTTACACCATTAGCCTGAATAGATCAGTCAGTATAATCAACACTGCTGTCAGCCAATCAGAACACTCCGTACTGAGCGTATGCTAATGAAGCACAGCTCTAGTGATAGTGAACTCACACATTTTTACCGTAATGTTTTTTTTGTAGGTTTACTGGGTGGGTCCGATGTGTGGAGGCGTGGCTGCGGCACTCATCTACGACTTCCTGCTTTACCCGAAGACGGACGATTTTCCCGACCGCATGCGAATCCTGGTGTCTGGACCTCCGACTGATTACGACGTCAACGGACGAGACGACGTGCCGACCGTAGAGATGTCGTCGAAGTGACGATGAAAAGCGGTGATGATGTAGCGAGTTTTTATTGTTCCATCCATTGAACCTGCAGTAGAAACTCGAAAACAGTTCCCAAGTCCAGAAGTAGAAGATACACGTCTTCAAAGCGTTTTCAGAGCGTCCTTATCGACTTTCCCTTCTTCTCTGGTTGAAACCCTGACACTGATTTGAGTTTTAATCAATGATGATTCGAGTCAACATCATATTTTAGACTTTCCCATAATGCATTCCTGCGATCAGATGGAATTTTCTTTCCAAATTGGTGAAAACAAAAACGTGAGCAGATTAGTTAGCAAGTCAGCGAACTAGCATTCGAACCAACAAGCCAATAAAGCAATGGAGTTCAAATCTCTGTTCTGGTCTTCAGACTTGAAATAAAGTCGATAAGGCTGTGTTTAAAACCGTATCAGAACATCAAGTTCTGTTTTTTTCGACTCACTACTGCTAAACAATCCTGAGTTCCCGAGTGTATCATACTCTAAATGCCTTAAATTTTACCTGTAAATAGCTCTTCTTTTTTTGTTACAAAAATTTAGTTACTTTTCCTACAAAAAAAACACACTGTTTGTTTGTTGCAGCAAAATTTAGTTTCATGTTTCGTAGTTTAGTTTTAGTTTTCCTTCTTTTCCAATTCCTGCTTTTTGTATGTGCCTGAATTTTTTAAAAAAGGAATTTTAAGTGCTTTTTTTTTTCGAAAAGTGGAAACATTATTTTACTCACTAGTCTTTCATTTTTTGTAAACAGTATTTTTTTTCTATGTAAATGATTGTATTGTTTTACATTTTGTACTTGAATAACACGAGCACTATGATTTTCCTTTCCTTCACTTTTTGTAAGTAAATAAATAAAATGGCCAAAAGTTACAAACTCTTGTGTTCTGTGATTTTTATTTATAGATAGAGCAAAAAAAAAATAAAAATTAAAAAATAAAAACAAAGGTCTAATGTTACATAGTTTTCTTGTAAATTATAAAGTTAATATTATTATAGAAAGTTTTCTCACACATTTTGGTGTGTTTCCTGAGTCACGAGGAGTTTTATACCTCAGCTCATAAAATAAACCATTTATGAGTTGTTTTAACAAGCAATAAAGAAAATTCAAAAAAATTATCCAAAGTACTTAATCGACAGGTTCTAAGACGGTTTGGCTATGACGTTTTTTAAAAAATGCAATAATAATAATAATAATAATAATATTAATAATAATAATAATATGCATGTATGTAAAAGAAACAAAAATAAAGCTAAATGTTATAAGATGTTATAATTTTACACAATTAGTAAAACAATTTACAGGTTTAAACAAAACACACACACACACACATTATACATATATATATATATTTATACACACACATACATGCAGTTATCTAATCAGCCAATCATGTGGCAGCAGCACAGTGCATAAAATCATGAAGATACAGATCAAGAGCGTCAGTTAATGTTCACATTAAACATCAGAATGAAGAAAAACTGTGATCTCTGTGACTTTTCTTTTGATGTGTTGTGCAGCTGAGATGCTTTTCTGCTCACCACAGTTGTAAAGAGTGATTGTATGAGTTACTATATCCTTCCTGGCAGCTTGACCCAATCTGGCCATTTTCCTCTGACCTCTCATCAACAAGGTGTTTCCACCCACAGACCTGTCGCTTACGCAATGTTTTTTGTTTTTCACAACATTCTGTGTAACTCTACAGACTGCTGTGTGTGAAAATTTCAGGAGATCATCAGTTTCTGAAAATCTCAAACCAGCCCATCTGGCACCAACAACCATGCCACGGTTAAAGTCACAGAGATCACATCTTTTTCTTCATTCTGATGTTTGGTGTGAACATTAACTGAAGATCTTGACCTGCATCTTCATGATTTTATACATTGCATTGCTGCCACCTGATTGTCTGATTAGATAACTGCATAAATGTGCAGGTGTACAGGTGTTCCTAATAAAGTGGATGGTGAGTGTCTGTGTCTATACACATATATTCCTTCAATATTTCCACTCACACAAAATCAACATATTAAAGAAACTTTACAGTTAAAGTTGTAGGAAGATAAAAACGTTCTCCGAACACAGATCTGGCCGTAACATCACTCCTAACTCTGCAGTGTTCTCTTTACTCCCTCCTCACATGTACAGTTTAGAGTGTTTCCTGCTCATTGCTTTAACAAGGCAATAACAGAAACACGGCCTTCGACATCTTCATACACATGTACAGTGTAAGGAAACTCTTTCCACGTGTCCCGTGTCGGAAGGAAGTTAGGGTCAGCCATGAGACGAGACATCATGTAATACAAGCTCAGTGTCAGACACCGAGACATAGCACACACACCGAAACTTCAGGAAAGACGAGTAGAAAACATCTTCCTGCCAGCAGGTTCTCCACGGACCGACGCTTGAGCAGGATGGAGTACTAGAAGCACCACTTGAAATGATCTTTCCACTTCCTGTTTAGATTCCTCTCAGGACAGGAGCCTGAGTCCAGGAGGAGACATTTTAACTTAAATACCAAGTGTTTATAAGTGCTTTAGTGTTTTCCACAAGTGTGTGTGTGACACTTTAACACATTATTACAAGCCCTGCTGGATACATCTGACTGCAATGAACCCAAAGGAAGGAAATTCGCCATAAGTCTTTTTCCGTTTGACAAAAATGGCTGACGTTTGGCACCAGGTCAGTTTCTGCTACTTACTTTTCAACCAGCATTCTCATTTTTCTCAGCCCTAAAGTTTCACACTTGTTTTCACTTCGAGTTTGCAGAAATAATGAATATCTTCTACTCAGACACTTACTAAGTCTACAGTTTAATTCTGACTCATTTGAAAGCCATTTTCAAGATTTAATGGGCTTTTTTTGGTTATGAAACCTGAACAGTATGCTCGTCTGTGGTCTCTTTACTGTTCTATCAAAAACTGGCCACTGGGATTATATGCAAAGAGTGCTTGGACCCCACAGATTGCTGCTTGCGGGTGTAAGAGCAATAATTTGGAGTTTGTATCACACACTTACTCAGAACCCTTTCTGATATTAAGAGTTCTTGTCTGGGGGGAACTTAAAGGTTCTATGTAGACATCTACAACAGTGTTTCCCTACTACAATGGCTACTATGCAGAACACTTAATTATCCAATGAAACCTTAAAGAACCTTTGAAGAACCCAATTTTCTAGGAGTGTACCAAGGAGCAAGAAGCTTCAATGCCTGTGAAATGCCTGACAGGTTCAAAGGGTTTAAGAAGCTCTAACAGGGGTAGTGAAGGAAATTGACAATGTTCAGTATGAACAGAGATGGGTTTAAGGATTAGTTTCATACTCCATCAATAGGCTAATGTAGCTAACGAGCAAATCATCTTTCCTGGACTAGACGGCATCACAAAAGTGTCTAAGGACCGAGTCCCACCCATCAACCCCTCCGGGAAACACTGGGAATGTCAGCACTGTTTTCACAGAGAGTGAATTCTGAATTTTGGATTAAGTGGACGTTACAGTAACCACGGTACCTGGAACAGATGGAATTCTGACCATTAACTCAGTATAATTTAGCACTAAAGCATCTGCAGTCATTTATTAGATGATCGAACATGGTAAACATGGTTCTGATTAGCTTAGAGTTTAATGGAGCAGTGAGCAGAGACACAAATATTTCCTAGGAAAAACATCCAGCCCTGAATTTATTACTTAACATTCCTTACATGACGGATCAACTTGAGGGAAGTTTCTCAAAATGAGGAACAAGAAGTATGGACTTGAATTCTTTGGAACTACAGTAACTTTGCAAGAATGAACTCTCAAGTTCACCACTCAGTCACATGCTATTTAATCTTCTGTACTGTAATTAAGCATTTTGGATTTCATGGTTCCAAGGCTAAAGGCAACATAAAGTTAAACCTGGTGGTTAATAGAGCATAATATCTGTTAAAATATCCAACTGCTAGCTGAGTTACCAAAGGAGGCTAATGTATCTACCAGAAGCCAGAATTAAAAGACATCAAGACAAAAAACAGCATTTCATTAAGATAAGAGAAGTTAAAATCCTGACTTTATTGCTCTGAGTAGAGTCTTCTGCAATCTCAATGATGTAGGAATGAATCATGGGACGTTCAGTTCATTCTCGTTGGCAAGTCAGCAACTGACGCGTCCTCTGTGTAGGTGTGGTCAATAAGAGAGGCCTGGCTCATTAGTGACACAATTACTGAGTGTGTAAATCTCCAGGAATGTTTCTTCAGTTAAATCGTATGCAGATGACTCACACTTCCAGGTCTTGATGGGAAGTTGATGATGAAATGTTGACCTCGGTGATGAAACAGAGGGATCAGTGTATTGCTGAGGTCAGATGCTTGCGTTTCTCCATTGAAGCCATTGGCTAAAGTTATTCAGAGTAATGTTTACCGTGTTCAGTCACGTAATAAATGACTGCAGAAGGTTTATTGCTGAATTACGCTGAATTTATGGTCAGATTTCCATCTGCTTCACAGGGTGTGATGTCATCATGTCCTAGCAACTAATCTGCTCTCAATGGTGCTAAGTTTCAATTCACACAGAAGGAAACCTGAATATTGAAAGTTAAATACTGAAAGTTAAATATTGAAAGTTTTTTCAGCTTATTTCCTGTATAAATGTTGTGTTATGGATTAAAAACTGAAGATATGATCCAGAAGGATGGAAACACTTTTGAGACAAACAAAGATGTAGAACTTCTGTTTTCTTCCAAGGCTTCTGAGTAGAAACTTTTTCCTCTTAAATATCCAGTGAACCCTTAAAAACCACTGAAGAACCCAGAAGCTAAATGTCACACTCCTGACAGGTTCTAGATATTACTACACACTTAACACTACTTGCTATTTCACACTTCTGGTTAGATGCTAACTGCATTTGGTTGGCTTCAAACCTGAAGATTGAATCTAATCTAATCTAAAGAAGAAAATAATGTCTAAAGCAATAATTTAAGGGTTTCCCCAAGAGGCAGTGACACTCAGTGGCAGGGTTTGTGTAAGGAAACTTAATAGGGTTTGAATATTTTTTTAAGCGCATGCTAAACATTATGAGAAATAGTATGTGACCAGAGGTTGCCATAGTTACCATGGAGAGAACCTGTAAGGGTTCCCCCATGTCTCAACTCGCCTATTTATACTATGCACTAAAAGTACGTACTCTTTTTGTGAAGAAAAAGTCCAAGTCATGTAAAGGAAGTGAACGTTGTTGCCTAGTTACGCACGCCGTCACCGTAAACCAACTCCTCGGTGTATTTCAGCTTTTCTTCATTCATGATTCATTATATCATTTCTATTTTTAATTTAACGCACCGTTAATTTAACGGTGCTCGGTCTCTTCATCTGACTCTACAAGATGAACATGGTACTCTTTTTACACAACATCCAACCATTAATCTTATGTGACAAAAAAAAATCAATTTATGCTTATCATTTAAGTTCTTACACTTAAATACTGAAGACGCATCACTGATGTTACACTCGTAACACTGCCATGTTTGCAGGTTGAATTCAGTGAAGCAAAATATCACAAAACTTCTCCTCCTCCCTCATGCAAGGAATTGTGGGTAATATTAGCTGAAAAAGTGTCCACAGATCCACATTTCGAAAATCTTCCAGAAATAGCCGACCATCCGGATCCTCATTTCAACATGCTATGATTTGGGACACACTCACTCTAATCTCAGACACTATTTAGGACTATTTAGCGAATTGGGACGCAGAATAATTTTTTTTTATTTTTATTTTTTGCGCGTGTATCAGAAAAGGGTTCCCAGTGATCCCTTAAAGAACCTCTGAAGAAGTCTTTTTCCTAAGTGTGTGTGTTAACTGTATCAGTGCGCAGTAGAAAACTCCAAATTATTGCTCTTTATTTTTCTTCTTTAAGGCTTCATTTGATGATTAAGAATCCCCAGCTTCTACTTGGGCTCCTTTCTGATAACAAAACACTTTGTTCTATACATTTTAAATCCTAAACATCATGTCAAAATAGTACAGTCACCATATACCATTCAATCCTTCAATAAATACATGTCTTTCAGGAAATTATCAAATAAATGTTTACATAAATTATTAAATAAAGTATTTGTGCTTTATTTGTATATTTATTCAAATATTTAATCAAATATTTGATTATTTGTATTTGATTATATGTTTTTTTTGTTTCATTTAGAAATCTTCATACCTCCAAATATACACAAAATGCTAATTATTTGTTTATTTCAGCTACAAAATAAGTCACTAGAAGCCACATGGTGCCTCTGAGACAAATCGATTTGATTAATAGAGATGCCTACAAATTGTTTAGCCAATCACATTGAGAGACCAATTAAGAATGAGTGACATAGCCACGGGGAAATAGTTTAAATAACACTAAGCTGGTGTTAGCATAGCAGCTTAGCTAATGTAGGAGAGGTGGTTGTATTAGCTGCTGGTTTAGCCCATGATGAAGGAGCTTCAGGCTTTGGGCTTTTGGAGAGCTGTCCTTGCTGAGCTAATTGGGACAACCATGTTTGTCTTTTCTGGTGTTTCTGCAGCAATTGGGAATGGGAACAGCAGCTACCCAGACCAGGAAGTAAAGGTAGCATTAGCATTTGGGCTAGCCATTGCTATCTTGGCTCAGAGTCTGTGCCATATAAGTGGTGCCCACCTGAACCCAGCTGTCACACTGGCCATGCTGGTTAGCTGCCAGATTAGCATGTGCAGGGCATTGTGGTATGCTGTGGCCCAGGTGACTGGGGCTGTGATTGCTAGTGGTATTGTTCTGGGAGTGAGACCATCAGTGGTGGATTCACTTGGGCTGAACAAGGTGAGTAACTCTGCTCATGCAGAAGTGAAGTTTGATAAGCTTCACTAAGTGTAACCTAATGTCTGTGTGATGGTGGAAGGGCTTTGACCAAAAGGAACTGGAGTGAGGACAAGGATGATGGTTAACAATGGAAACAAATGAAAAGCTGAAGTTATTAAAGCTTTAGAGAAACAGTGTAAATGTTGACCATTTTCAGCTTTCTTCAAGAGGATGGAGCTTTATAAAGGCCAACTGTAGCCAAATCTTTCCCTTTACCCTGCTATTTCATCTTCAGCCATTCTCTATTGAACCTGATGGTAGTTTGACTAATAGAAGCCCTTCTCCCTAACAGTGGTTTGTTCTTGCACTTGTACCACCCTTCCTCTAAACCTGAAATTAATGTGAACAGTATTTAGTACCTTGTGCTAACCTTTAGTTAGCTTCTGTTTCTGTTCAAACTATCTAAACTCTTCAGACCCTGTCTGTAGACCTGTTGAGCCAAAATGAATAAACCTGGTCTGGCAGCAGGGGCTTGGTTGAACGTTACCTGCTGGTTCAACCTGCTTCCTTTCTGTCCATGGCTGACTCTTGACCATGCCCCTGCTGCCACACCTGGCTTTATGCTAACTGTAAAGGCAGTTTTTCCTCGTTCTGTTATTCCTTTAGCCTCTGTGGTGGTATTTGTCTTTTCCTAAATGCAACAGTAGATTGCTGAGAAAGGGTCTGCTTTTTAAAGTTGGGTTTTAAAATGCAGAACCATTCCTTGTCTTAATGACTAAATAGCACTTGAAGGTTAACTGGACACCATCAGTAAACATCCATTGTAACACACCATGTGAGGCAAGATGTCTTGTGACTAGCAAAAGCCCACCACTGGTTAAAATGCTAACGATGTTGGCTTCATTTGTTCTGCAGCTGAATGGTGTCAGCCCAGGACAAGGCTTTGGAATTGAGTTTCTCCTCACACTCCAAATGGTGCTGTGCTTCCTAGCAACGATGGATAAAAGGCGGAACAACCTTGCTGGTTCAGCTCCGTTTGCAGTCGGGCTCTCTGTGGTTCTGGGTCACCTTGCAGGAGTAAGAGTTTTGTGGGGTTCCCCTCCCTCAAAATGCTAATTTTGGAAGCCTCCCAAGTAAGGAATGGCCAAACATCATTGCTTCACTTTAATCCAATTTCTGTCCACAGATTAGTTACACTGGATGTGGAATCAACCCTGCTCGATCTTTTGGTCCAGCTCTGGTGTCTGTGGAGTTTGAACACCACTGGGTGAGCAGCCTTGCTTGTACAGAACCTACAGCTGTGTAACTGCTCATGTGAAGTGTTTGAAAGGTTTAGCACATGCTTAAAAGCACCTTTTGATATGGAATATGGAGTTTCTGCCATACGAGTCCTTGTGAAGGAGCTGCTGTTAGAAAACTAAAACACCTTCCGACCAATCACAATCCAGAACTCAGCAGAGCTGTGGTGCAATCTCAGATACTTAAGATACTCTAGATTAACCATTTGAATAAAAAGTGGCATTTGTATATACAAAATCAAAAACCAGCAAACAAATAAGCTGTTGGTCTTGATTTGATTCAGAAGGTGTCTCTTGCATGAACCTTTTTTTTTTTTTTTTTTTTGGAGTATGAAATGGGATGAATCTAAATCTGGTCCTGGATTTTCCTTGTCCTCACACTGACCCCTAAGATAAAGACAAGATGAAAACATCTACAAATCAAACCCTTGGTGTATTCTCCCATCGATTGTTCTCCTGTTCCTGTCTCCAGGTGTTCTGGGCGGGGCCGCTGTGTGGTGGTGTCGTAGCTGCGCTCCTCTACGACTTCGTCCTGTTTCCTAGAGGTTCAGATGTCGTCAGCCGGTTCAAGGTTTTGTGCCATGGTGCTGAGGCTTTGGATGTGGAGACTGAACCCCTGCTCGAGGGTGGTGCTCCTGTAACTCAGTGGGAGAAATCCTAAAAAAACAAAAGACTGCTTCCGGCTTTCAGAATGTGGTTCGGTACACTGATGGTAAAATAAACCTGTAACTTTTTGTCCCAGAGATGTTCTGTGATGGGGTTTTTGTCAAGATGTGGTATGCTGAAATTCATAACTCTCGAATTTTTCTTAACCTCATTAACACCCTTTGTCCAATCAGAATCCAGAATTCAACAGAAATTGTAGCAGTGTTTGTAAATATTTCCTTGAAACTCTGCAACCTAAAGGCTAGCATCAGTTTAGCCAAGTCATTTATCCAATCTGAGAGGATATAACTTGACAAAAGAACGTATAAACTAAATGATGTGCATATTCTTTCTTAATCTATTTGTAGCATGTCTGCAATCTTTGTTTCTCTGAAGTGGCAGTTTGGTGGGGTTTTTTTTTTTTCCCCTCCCCCTTTTTCTTTTCTTCCTTTCCCTAGCCAATATATTTAGCTCTTTTTATTTCCATTAGCAAATGAAATCAGATGGTAATTAGCTAAATTAGATAAGACTCTTGTTCTCATCAGACAACACTTTCACAAATGGGAAAGTAATGTAATCTGTAAAACAAATTATGATGTTGGGTTCTGTTTCTCTATGCTATTAGCAGTGGAAGGAAAGCAGTGCAAATGGAGATTAATGATTGAAGGATAATGTTTAAGGCGGTTCGAGGAAGTAGCAGGAAATGAACATTGAGCAAAACTCAAGTTTAGCATGAAGTCCTTTTATGGAATAAGGTTATGATGTTAGTGAAGTTTGGGAGAAACTGAAGGTCAACCTCCATCACAGGTACTGTCCTATAAACACTTTCAAATTAATATTCATGAGCGCAGGAAGTGATGTCACTGTTTGATGGTAAATACAATTCCGAATACTAGTGAAGAACTTTACCCTGTGTGCCTGGTAGATTTAGATAATGACAGGATGTCCAAATTAAAACAAGAATAATCATGTTGAGGAGCTGGATTTTCCATCAGACCAAGAACAAACTCACTTTCACTTTCAGTACCTTTTGGTTCTGTAGCTGTCATTATGGATACACAGATATTCTGTTCCTTTCATTCATTGTTTCCACACCTGCCACTTCAACGGCTCCTACGCAGGGTTCTCCAGTGCCGAAAGCAGAAGAACTCCAGCCGAAGTTCTCCTAGTTCCACTGTTACAGATGCACCATCTGCTCAGTTAAAGGCGAGGCCAAATGCAAGTTTCTCAGGCATCATGAGACGAGTGTGATTAAAGACATTAAATCATTCAGTTATTCAGTAAGCCGCCTGTGACAGATTTATGTCATCCTGAATGTAAAGACTTTCTTGTGTCACTTCCTGTCAGTATAAAATTAGAAAATATACAAGGAGGTTATGATCACAATCCTCTCGCTCAGTCAGTCCATCGAAACCTATTTCTCCAGCTGCTAATCTGTTTTTCTAAGACGCTCCGGTCCCTGTTCTTCATATATATTGCTTAACAAGCATCCAAGATAAAGTCGATCTCACGCTATACTATATTTTTGCTTTCTCAGACAAAAATCGCACACCATAAAAGAATTCTTCGGCTGTGGGTTGAGATCGATGGTCTCAGAACACATAACGTGACACAATTTAGCACCATCGTGACCACAGAAAGCCAACGACAGAGTCAGCGTGAGAAATTTGTGATTAAAGTCTGAGTGTGAGCGCTGCTGTGACGCTCAGGATGTCAAGCTCATGGGACAGCTACAGATACTGTAGTGGTGACAGAGAAGCATAAATGAAACATGCCACTGGATGTGAAAAAAATCTCCTTGTGGCCATAAGCTCACTTTGAAGAATGTTAGAGCCTGTTTTCTGCGTGAGCTGATTTCCAGATCACGCTGATAGATGACGTGAACAGAATGTTAGTTTACATGTGATGTTAATAAAAAAATAAAATCCATCAGTGAATGTTCTACTTCAGTTAACTATAGTGTAGTTATTAGGGAAGCCACAGAGAAGTGTTAAGAGCAGCTCCTGAGTATTTACTAGGCCTGAAATGCAGGGTTTTAGGGTAACCACCAGCTGCTCATCTGTTTATTTAACATAATAGATGCTAGAAAAGTTACCTGGTGCTTACCATAAAACCTATCTACACTATATGGCCAAAAGTATGTGCACCCCTGACCATCACACCCATATGTAGTTCCTCCCCAAAGTCTGAAGCACACAGTTGTATAGAACGTCTCTGTGTGCTGTAGCATTACAGTTTCCCTTCACTGGAACTAAGAGGCCCAAACCTGTTCCAGCATGACAATGCCCCTGTGCACAAAGCGAGCTCCATGAAGACATGGTGTGTGAAGGTTGGAGTGGAAGAACTCGAGAGTCCTGACCTCAACCCCACTGAACACCTTTGGGATGAACTGGAACACCGACTGAACCCCAGACCTCCTCGACATCCCAACATCAGCGCCTGACCTCACTAATGCTCTTGTAGCTGAATGAACACAAATCCCCACAGCCACACTCCAACATCTAGTGGAAAGCTTCCCAGAAGAGTGGAGCTCATTATAACAGCAAAGGGAGAACAACTCAATATTCATGCCCATGGGTTTGGAACAGGATGTTCATTACTCGGTTGTCCACATACTTTTTACCACATAATGTACGTGTTCACTCAATTTTCTACCTTAGACAAGTGATTTATGAAAGGACTGTGTTGAAAATGTAAAAACATTCCATACGTACATGACTGAGTTTAAAATGCAGAAAATAAAATATAGGTGGTGTTTAAATGAACGTTTCGGAGAAGAGATGCTTCTGGGGTTTCAGCTAGGTTAAACATCTCCTACAAACACCCAACCTCCATTTACATCTACATTACATAACGTACTAATTTATTAACATGTGGACAATCTCACACACGACTGCCTCACCTAATGACGCACATCTTATTGTACAGTGACCATTTATTGCACATTATTGCACACTACATCGCACAAACGGCTCATTATTGCACAAAACTGCACATATCCACACTTTATATCTGTTCTGTCAGACTGCTGCTGCCACCATCCAACACTATACATGCTATATTTCACTATACTGTATGTTTACAACAGGTTTACAGTATTTACAATATTCACAGTATGATCATACATATTCTTTTATAATCTTTTATAGTCTATATATGCTTATACACATTTTTTTAATCCCTTCATATATTTTTTATGTATATATTTTTCTATATTTTCTTATTTTACATCAGAACAGTTGTATAAACCATTTCACTGCAAGTCGTACTGTGTATGGTTATGCATGTGACATAAAATTTGAAATTTGGTTACTGAGTTTCTAGCACAGGTACAGACTACAGACGTTATAGTCATGTGACCTGCTAATGATCAAGTGCGAATACAAGAAGCGTTTATAATAAAGGACAAAACAATCAGTGTGTGTTTAAACGAGGTGTGTGTAGTACACATGGAGTTATTAGTACATGTTGTAGACACGCCCACCTCTGTTATTTATAGAGGTTTCTCATCCCATGTGAATCGATGAGAACTACTACAGACATAATGAACACACACAAGGCCAGAAAGCTAATCCTGTCCGAACATTTGCTTGTATGGTGTGTTCAGTGATCAGAGGGTAACTGCTTGATGAATGGTCAGTAAGTTCCTAAATGGAACACTATTCATGTCAATGTGAACATGACCATCACTGAGCAGCTTGTCATGCTTATAAGTAATGGAAAATATTTTCCAAAAAGAGTGAGCCTTCATACAGTATCTAAGGGTCATTCTTGCACAATATTTTACACCATACATACCTCATAAAAACACATATTTAGCCATAATTCATTTACTCTTACAATAAATTTTAGTATTTTTATTATCTATGGACAGCACTTTGGTCCATTTTACTGGTTTTGAAAGTGCTTTATAAATAAAAGTTGAGTTGAGTTGAGAAATTTAGATTTTTTTAAAGATTTTCAGGTTTTCCGTCCCAGTTCAAAACCAGTTTTCTGTATTTTATCATCCGTCTCCAGTTCTCACCACTTCTGTGGCTGTTAAAACTAGCTTCCTGTCCTAGCCACCACCCACTCATGGTTTATAAGTGTCTGCTTAGCTAGCAGTGTGTCAGTAACGGACAGAAAACTCATCATGGTTAGGGAGCTCAGGACCGGCGCCCTTTGGCGTGCCGTGATCGCCGAGTTGGTCGGGATGACGCTTTTCGTTTTTATAGGGATAGGATCTGCCATTGGGACTTCGGACTACGACGGTCCCGATCAGGAAGTAAAGGTAGCTTTAGCGTTTGGCCTGGCCATCGCCACGCTGGCTCAGAGTTTGGGCCACGTCAGCGGAGCGCATCTTAACCCAGCCATCACTGTCGGCCTGCTGGTCAGCTGCCAGATCAGTGCTATTCGTGCAGTTTTATACATTTTAGCCCAGATGTTGGGAGCGGTCCTGGCCAGCGGCATCCTTTACGGTATTCGTCCTAAAGATGTCAAAGCTCTGGGGCTCAACGAGGTGAGTGACCAAACTGTACTCTCTATTCACAATCATCAGTCCCTCCATCACAGTTGTAGTTTTTCCACATTAACACACCCCCTTCAGGTTACGGAGGGTTTGATAATTACCTGATGGTTTGACTCAGGTGTGTTGAAGATGAGGAAAATAGAAAACTTGTGTGAACTTGTTTCACATCAATGAAAAACAGTAGTCCTGGTTTGTTCTGGATTGCTATAATTTTATGAGAACTTTCATAGAAATTAAATTAAATTTGAAATGAAATTTGGAAACAGCTGTTTATTTTATTTTTGTTTTTCTTGGCACGAAGCTAAGATTCATATTGTTCATATTGTCCATTTTTTAAAATGAATATTTAAAAATTTACCCAATTTTAATCATTTTAACAAACAAAGTTTTGAAATAAAATATTCATGAATCCAAATATGAGAAAATGCTACTGCAGGACATTGCAGCGTGAGTCGGCGATTCTACAGACTACTCTCTGGTTAAGACGTGTTCACTGGAATTCTGTTTTCATAAAAGATTTGATTTTGAAAAAATAGGATCGAAAACATGCAGGAATAAATTCTGGATGATTTACATATTTTTAAATTGCAAGACCTGGAAAATCCTGCTGATCCTCGTACTATTTTTAAAAGGCATTTAGTGATAATCTCCTCTCTTCTACATCTGGGTCATTCAAGATCGTTCATTAATTTTAGCCTCAAAATGAATCTGAAATGATGAAAAACAGGATATGAGACACGAGAGCTTTTTTGTAATGTTTGTTTTGAAGCCAAAAAAATCATCTTTGCATATCATTTTTTTCCTTTCAGAAGGAAAAAAAAGAATGAATGCAACATATACAGACACAACAACACAAAAACTCGTCATCAGGAGGAAAAAAATGTCTAAAACAAACTCGTCCTCTTGTCTTTGCTCCAAGATTGTTGTCTTTATGATTTTAACCTTTTAGAACTTGTTAAATATGTTAATTAATGGCGTTTGTGCTTTTCTGTCTCTCTCAGGTTGCTGAAAATATGACTCAGGGTAAAGCTTTCGGCGTGGAGTTCCTGGCCACCTTCCAGCTGGTGCTGTGTGTCTTAGCCGCGACGGACAGCCGCCGGAACGACGTGAAGGGATCGGCACCGCTCGCCATCGGACTTTCTGTGGGTTTGGGACACTTAGTGGCGGTAAGCAACTTACAAACTTTTTTAATTAAAAAAAAGTGCAGAAATGTCTTTGGGTTCCTGACCCCGTTGTAACTGTGAGTAGACCTCAAAAACACAAACCGCTGGTTTTGGACATGTTTCTTCTTCCTTATTCTTAAACACGCCCTCTCCAGATCAGCTACACGGGCTGCGGCATCAATCCTGCTCGCTCCTTCGGACCTGCTGTCATTATGAAGTCCTTTAAGAAACACTGGGTGAGTCCAGTCTTCTTGATAATCTTATTTAAATAATCAAAACACCATCATTCTTTAACAAACATTCACCATTCACCATTAAAACAGCAACATTCATCATTAAAACACCACTACAGACCGTCATTCTTTATCAAACATTCAACATTCATCATTAAAACACCAACATTCTCCATCAAACACCACAGAAGACCATTATTCTTTATCAAACATTCAACATTCATCATTAAAACACCAACATTCTCCATCAAACACCAACAAACACCAAAAAAGACCATCAATGGATAACAGTCATTCAACATTCATTGGTAAAACACCAATATTTTCCATCAAATACCTCAGACATTCTCTGTTTGATGTGTTTTAACACCATCAAATATCAACATTCTCCACCAAGCACTATGAGGAGCTTCCACCAAACATCATCAAACATAATAAATCTCCATAAAACACGACCAAATACCAACATTTTCCTCAAACCACCATCAAATCTCAACTTTCTACACCAATAATACTCTCACATTGACATTCTTCATCAAACACCAACATTCTTCACCAAACCCCACCAAACATCTACATTCACCAATTAAAATAAACCCTTTCATTGACATTCTCTATCAAACACCACCAAACATCTATGTCCTCCATCAACAATCAAAAGCACTCTCAAACATCAACTCTCAAACATCAACATTCTCCACCAAACACCATCAAACATCAGAAATCCTCCACCACACACATCAAGCATCAACATTCTCCAAAAAAATACTTTCACTGATATTCCCTAAACACCATAAAACATCTAACTTTTCCATCAAACTACCAACATTCTCCATCAAACACCATCAAACCTCAAAATTCCCCATTAAACACCATCAAACATCAAACATTCAAACCTTTCACCAACAAAAACACTCTCAAACATCAACATTCCTCCACCAAACACCATCAACTATCAGCATTCTCCAGCAAACACCATAAAAAAAAATCAGCATTCTCCATCAGACACCATCAATATCACCATTCTCCATCATAACATCATCAAACATCAAAATTCCTCCACCAAACACCATCAAACATGAACATTCTCCAAATATTTACATTGATATTCCCTAAACACCATAAAACATCTATCTATCCCAACATTCTCCATCAAACACCAGCAAACATCAAAATTCTCCATCAAACACCATCGAATGTCAAAAGTTCCCATTAAAGACCATCAAACATTAATATTCTCCATTAAACACCATCAAACATTCAAACATTTCACCAACAAAAACACTCTCAAACTTCACCATTCTCCACCAAATAACATCAAACATCGAAATTCCTCCACCAAACACCATCAAATATCAAAACTCCTCCACCAAACACCATCAAACATGAACATCATCCATCAGCATTCTCCACCAAACACCATCAAATATCACCATTCTCCACCAAACACTGTCAAACATCAAAATTCCTCCACCAAACACAATCGACCATGAACATTCTCCACCAAACAACATCAAACATTTAAACTCCTCCACCAAACTCCACCAAACATCAAAATTCTTCCACCAAAGACCATTAAACATCAAAATTCCTCCATCAAACATGAACATCCTCCATCAGCATTCTCCACCAAACACCATCAAATATCACCATTCTCCACCAAACACCATCAAACATCAAAATTCCTCCACCAAACACAATCAAACATGAACATTCTCCACTAAACACCATCAAATATCAACTAATCAATGTTGTATTCATTGTTATTGTTGTTATAGAAACGTTCCAGAAACATTTAGCTCTTTTAGGAGAACATTGGCTCCATTTGATTTCTATGTACCTCTGCCTGTCTCTCTGTCTGTCTCTCTGCCTGTCTCTCTGCCTGTCTCTCTGCCTGTCTCTCTTCCTGTCTCTCTGTCTGTCTCTCTTCCTGTCTCTCTGCCTGTCTCTCTTCCTGTCTCTCTGTCTGTCTCTCTTCCTGTCTCCCTGCCTGTCTCCCTGCCTGTCTCTCTGTCTGTCTCCCTGCCTGTCTCTCTACCTGTCTCTCTTCCTGTCTCTCTGCCTGTCTCTCTGCCTGTCTCCCTGCCTGTCTCCCTGCCTGTCTCTCTGCCTGTCTCTCTTCCTGTCTCTCTGCCTGTCTCTCTGTCTGTCTCTCTCTGCCTGTCTCTCTGTCTGTCTCTCTGCCTGTCTCTCTGTCTGTCTCTCTTCCTGTCTCTCTGTCTGTCTCCCTGCCTGTCTCTCTACCTGTCTCTCTTCCTGTCTCTCTGCCTGTCTCTCTGTCTGTCTCCCTGCCTGTCTCTCTGCCTGTCTCTCTTCCTGTCTCTCTGCCTGTCTCTCTGTCTGTCTCTCTCTCTGCCTGTCTCTCTGTCTGTCTCTCTGCCTGTCTCTCTGCCTGTCTCTCTGTCTGTCTCTCTTCCTGTCTCTCTGCCTGTCTCTCTGCCTGTCTCTCTTCCTGTCTCTCTGCCTGTCTCTCTGTCTGTCTCTCTCTCTGCCTGTCTCTCTGTCTGTCTCTCTGCCTGTCTCTCTGCCTGTCTCTCTTCCTGTCTCTCTGCCTGTCTCTCTGCCTGTCTCTCTGTCTGTCTCTCTGCCTGTCTCTCTGCCTGTCTCTCTGATTGCAGGTGTTTTGGGTGGCGCCGCTGCTGGCTGGAGTAGCAGCTGCTGTCTTCTATGATTTCGTGCTGCAGCCTCACAGCGAGCCCTATACTAAACGCGCCAGAGCCATCAGAGGAGCGTCGGAGTCAGAATCGTCACCGCTACTCGAGCCGTCCGGGAGCGCGGAGTCGCAGTGGCCCAGACGCTAAACTCTCCAACTGTAACGTCATGAAATTACGTAAACACCTCAATGAAGCGCTTTTTTGCCAATATGTTGTACTGTATGTGTGTGTGTTTAAAGCCGGGTCTAAAACCCAGAGACTAACGTCGGAGGTCTTCAGGTGATTCCACGCTTGAGGTGTCGTTTGTGTCGCATTGATTTTAAATTCCCAGGTGAAGTTTCCTTATGAACATGTTCCAGATAAATCACCTAAAACATTAATATACAGCATTTCACTTCCTCGAGTCGTCCATTATAGGCGATGAAAAAAAGTACATTTTAGTTCCTTCACTGAACCCCAATGAACTGGCTCATACATTCAGGAACAGGAAGTTGCATCATCCGAATTTCCTGAAGATCTGAGGAAGAAGAAAGATAAGAAAAGTTCTCATTAAATCTTTATTTTCTCTTTATTTTTGTGATATTGACTGATGAGGTCACTGTGAAAGTGCAAGCCTGTTACACAAATGATAGACTGAAATCAATTCTTAATT
This sequence comes from Pangasianodon hypophthalmus, assembly GCF_027358585.1. NCBI lineage: Eukaryota > Metazoa > Chordata > Actinopteri > Siluriformes > Pangasiidae > Pangasianodon > Pangasianodon hypophthalmus. The sequence continues at coordinate 2,219,926 of NC_069713.1, forward strand.
TAAACAAAAATGCATTTTAGGTAAATCTTTAGAATGTCTTTAACGACCTCATGCCTTTAGTAAGGATGCTAGTTAACCTCATTTTGTATTTATGTGTTTGTTAATTCAATGGTTTAAAAAAAACTCAACCCTTTTACTCAAAATTCATCAAATAAAAACCATGTAAAAAAAAAAGTATATTGTTGCCTGAGATTCTGGTTAACTTTTTTTCTTCATGTTTTCTTCAATTCAATGTTGAAAATTAATTTTTAAAATAAATAAAGTATAATTATTAAGAGTTGCAAGGGCTAAACGGCATCACAATCATGGAATCACCCTTTTATTTCCCCAGATTTTACTCAATCAAGCCTTAAAAACACGATTTAAACCTGCGAAAACGTCATTTCTGCTTTTTTTTAATATACGTACACATATATATACAGTTCTGTGCAAAAGTCTTAGGCAAAGAAATGCTGTGGAGCAAAGATGCCTTCAAAAGTAATGAAATCAAATGTTTCTACATTTAAAAAAAAATACTATAAAGAGCAGTAAACAGTAATAAATGAAACAAAGTCAATATTTGGCGTGATGATCCTTCGCTTGTGCAGTTTTATAAGGAAATGAGCTGGAAGTGTTACTGAGCATCTTGCAGAAGCAGCCACAGTTTTTCTGGAGACTTTGACTGTCGACTCGCTTCTTATTTCTGCAGCGAAACCCAGCAGCCTTCATTATGTTTTTATCTGAAAAGTGTCTCTTATGGAATCTGCTGCTTTCTTTACTGACATACAAAATTTTTCTGTAACGTTTCATTTTGTGCTGGAAAACTAATGTTTGGAATCTAAAATGTTTTTGTACTGAATCAATAATGTAGAAGTCGGAAAATAAACATCTATAACAAAGCTTGTACTAAAAAAAAAAGGGGGGTGGGGGTGCCAAGACTTTTGCACAGTACTGTATAAAGTAAAGGTCTGGACTGTTAAAGCCACTCCTGAGAGAAGGAGAGAAAAATCTTTTTTTTTTTTTCCAAATGAAAGGAGATAAAAGAAAAAAGAAAGAAAAAATAGACAAAAAGAAGAAATTAGATAAGAAGAAACAAGTTAGATTTCTGTATTAAAATTAAGAAAAAATAAGAAAGGGAAAGAAAAGAGAAGAAGAAACCAAGAAATGTTGAGCACATGCATTTACTCGTCAAACAAATCAAATCAAATTTGTCAGCAATAAATATCCTGTTGATACTTTTTGTTTTTTTGTAATAAATGATGAGATAAAAACAATTCTTCGCATTGGATCCAGTTCTAGAGTTCTAGACCCGCTTTTAAAAGCTTAAAAAGCTTTCATTAAAGACGACTTTTCTTTAGTGTCTTGTTTTCTTGCCTTATCTTTCACCGTCTCTCCAGTTCACCAGGGGTTATAGCTGAGAAGCTCATTGTTCAACTGAGGAGACATTTCAGGGTTAGCAAGTTAAAAAAACAAACAAAAAAACAAAAACATGCTCGTCTCAGCGTTCAGCTTTCACACAGTGACGGCGTCTTCCTCATTCTGTTTTGCTTTGTTGTGCTAATTGCTTGCTCGTTTGTCACTTCAAGGCCACAGAGTTGCACAGTACACTCACACCCCGTCGAACAAAGATGGTCGGCATCCAGCGTCGAGATCCGAACACTTCTGCAAAAGATATCAAAACCCTCAGAACAAAATGGTGTCTCACGACTCCGGCTTTTTCAGGAAGGATTTCGTATCCTGTTTTTTCACAATCAAATCCACGTACGTCCGATTGGACAGTTATGTAAGAGCAGTACACAACAACATACACAGGAAATCATTCGGACGGTTATTTCATGGGATGAGGAATTAATCGTATAAAAATTGATCTGAGGTCAGATGTTATAGCTTTAATTCCACATCAGCGCTTTTCTAAAATCTAATAACACTAACCGCTAAAAGCGTCGGGTCAAACAGTCACGCAGTCGTGCTCGGTTTGGATCAGGATCAGGAGCTTCAGATGTTCTCAGATGTTTCAGATGATTTTTTCCTGAACGTGATGGTCTCTGGAAGTCGGTTCAGATTTTTACTTTGGAGTTATCTGGAATATCTGATGTGGTGGCACACTGCTTTAAAAAAAATACATTGGGTGAATAAATCTAGGACAAACGGGCAACACGTCTGGGATTCATCCCTCTAGGAAGATATAGTATTCTCCATAAAATATCTTCAGACAACAACAAACATCAGCATTCTCTATTAAACACCAACAAACATCAGCATTCTCTATTAAACACCATCAAACATCAGCATTCTCCGTCAAACATCAGCATTCTCCATGAAACACCATCAAACATCAGCATTCTCCATGAAACACCATCAAACATCAGCATTCTCCATCACACATCAATGTTCTCCACCAAACGCCAACAAACATCAGCATTCTCCATGAAACACCATCAAACATCAGCATTCTCCACCTAACACCAACATACATCAGCATTCTCCGTCAAACACCAACATACATCAGCATTTTTCATCAAACATCAACATTCTCCACCTAACACCATCAAACATCAGCATTCTCCGTCAAACACCAACATACATCAGCATTCTCCACCTAACACCAACATACATCAGCATTCTCCATCAAACACCAACATACATCAGCATTTTTCATCAAACATCAACATTCTCCACCTAACACCATCAAACTTCAGTATTCTCCATCAAACATCAACGTTCTCCACCAAACACCAACAGACATCAGCATTCACCATCAAACATCAATATTCTCCACGAAACACCATCAAACATCACCATTCTCCATGAAAAACCATCAAACATCAGCATTTTTCATCAAACACCAACAAACATCAGCATTTTTCATCAAACACCAACAAACGTCAACATTTTCCATCAAACATCAACATTCTCCACCTAACACCATCAAACTTCAACATTCTCCATCAAACATCAACGTTCTCCACCAAACACCATCAATCTCACAAAAAAGCAACAAGCAACAACAAACCTCAGCATCTTCCACCAAACACTTAAAAACATCAGCATTCTCCATCAGACACCAACAAACATCAGCATTCTCCATCATACATCAACGTTCTCCACCAAACACCATCAAACATCAGCATTCTCCACCAAACACCATCAAACATCACCATTCTCCATCACACATCAATATTCTCCACCTAACACCAACAAACATCAGCATTCTCCATCACACATCAATATTCTCCACCAAACACCATCAAACATCACCATTCTCCATCACACATCAATATTCTCCATCAGACACCAACAAACATCAGCATTCTCCATCACACATCAATATTCTCCATCAGACACCATCAAACATCAGCATTCTTCATCACACATCAATATTCTCCATCAGACACCAACAAACATCAGCATTCTCCATCACACATCAATATTCTCCACCTAACACCATCAAACATTAACATTCTCCATCACACATCAATATTCTCCATCAGACACCAACAAACATCAGCATTTTCCACCTAACACCATCAAACATCAGCATTCTCCATCACACATCAATATTCTCCACCTAACACCAACATACATCAGCATTCTCCACCAAACACCATCAAACATCAGCATTCTCCATCACACATCAATATTCTCCACCTAACACCAACATACATCAGCATTCTCCACCAAACACCATCAAACATCAGCATTCTCCATCATACATCAACGTTCTCCACCAAACACCCTCAAACATCAGCATTCTCCATCATACATCAACGTTCTCCACAAAACACCATCAAACATCAGCATTCTCCACCAAACATCAGGTTTGAAAGCTTGACGCAGGGTTTCTGTGTCTATTTCATGACTCCTTCATCATCGCTACTTCATTTCATCAGCGTTCTTGATGGAGGATTCAGTGTTTTGTAAATGCTTAAAAGGTTAGTTTGCGCTGCCGTGAACTTCTTTCTCTACGAAATAACTTATAATCTATTATTTTTCTGATAAAACTCTGTTCTGTCCTGTTTTATCTTCTAAGTGTCTTCAGAAAATCTTCCTTCTTCATGTGCACTAGTTTGTAATTTGATGTGCCAACGATCATGACGAATAAATGAATATGCAAATCAGTCTGACGTTGCCTAGCAACAGGTTGATTGTGCTTTAGCTAAAAGAGGAGCCCCCCCAACAGCAGCCATTTTGACCTGTTAACCAGAACAAATTTGTTTTGCAGACATTCCTCAGCATTACATGTAACTATAAATGGATAAAAAATACAGCATATTGTTCTTTAAGTAATAAAAATTGTAATAATTGTCAAATTACTGTGGTTTAAAAGGAATAAACATCTGGAGACACGCTGTTTTGAGTGGAAACAATAGAAATGTTATGATTCATAGTTACTGCATTTTAGTTATTGTGTGTGTGTGTGTGTGTGTGTGTGTGTGTCAGAACAGAGGAAGCACATTTAATCGTAAACTGTTCACACTGTGTTTGAGTGATGGTTTATGGAAAGCTCCATCGTATTCCTAGACATTAATGTGTTACACTATAGCCAACAGTGTGTGTGTGTGTGTGTGTGTGTGTCCTTTTGCCCACCTTCCTGTTCTCTGCAAAAGAACGATTCATGGGAAATGTGTGTGAATAAGTGTGTGGCAATTGTCCACACTCGCATTGTTGTAGAGACACCAAACCCAGGTTCGAGAGATGCTCTTCTGACATAAGAAACTCTGTGTGTGTGTGTGTGTGTGTGTGTGTGTGTGTGTGTTTTGAACAGAGGAAGCACATTTAATCGTGAACTGTTCACACCGTGTTTGACTGATGGGTTATGGAAAGCTGTGATAGCCATTGTTCTGTAGAAAGTCTTTAAGTGCGCTCCATTGTGTTTCTAGACATCAGTGTGTTATACTATAGCCAACAGTGTGTGTGTGTGTGTGTGTGTGTGTATGTTAGTTGTGTTGCGTGAGGAAGGATGTAAGAAGAATGTGTCACTCAAATTCTGCTTGTGTAAGCGTCACACTCAGCAACACCCGAAACTTCAGTTAGGCTCACTTTCCTCTGTTTCATGCTGACGCCGCATAACACACACACACACACACACACACACGGAGAGAGAGAGAGAGAGAGAGAGAAGGAGAGAGAGAGAGAGAGAGAGAGAGAGAGAGATTTTGTATTACTGACTTTGAGAGGTTCTTGTCCTTGGTCATGTATTTTTAAAATCCCTTTATATACACTTTATATACACTAGGGCTGTGTTTCAAATCACACACACACACACACACACACACACACACACACACACACATACTTAAAGTTATTCACTACGTGGTCACTGAGAGTAGATGTATTTACTAATCCCTCATTATCACGCTCCCTTAAACACCCTGCATTAGACATGCAGTGCATTGTGGGTTGTATTCAGTGTAGCGTTAATCACACAGTGAGGATTTAATACTGAAATTGCACACGTCAGTATTTAGACCTCAGACGTAACTACACACTTAAGGGCTATTTAGAAGTTGTGTGAGAGTTACACACATGGAGGCGGAGTTTGAGTAAAGCAGAAGGCGTGTCTCGGTTACACACGATTCTGATCTTGAACATAAAGCGCATGCGTGATATCAGCTCGAGTGAGGAGCAGCGTTAAATCCAGCGTCACTGTCTCACAGTTTGATGTAACCACGTTATGTCACGCTGAAATGTATGTTCTGGCTGTAAACACACTCACTATGGAATGTCATTCAAGGACAATATTAAATACAAAGCTATGACACTATTCATGAATTAATCTTCTTTAATGATTCTTTAATAATCTGAATGTGGAGCTCAGAAAATCCACACAAGCAGCTGCGTAACCCGACTCTGAATACCAGGAACTTTCCCCACGGAAATACCGGAGGAACTTTTGGACGAACGTCCCCGACTCTGAAGGTTTTTCACATTGTTACTGTCATTATATAAAGGCTTTTAGCTCTGTAGTGAATGTAGGCCACACCCATTTTCTCATCCTAAGGCTCTGCCCACAGAAGGTACAGCATGTGAAGCTGAAGCCTAATGTCTATAAAGGTTCACTACTAGCTTCTGCTGTAATTATTTATTATATTATTATTTATTATATACTTAATTACATATTATATTATTATGATGATGATGGTGATGATGATTATTATTATTATTATTATTATTGTTTGAGCCTGTCGTTGTGGTGTGCTGTAAGTTTGAGATGCTGTTTCAGCTCATCCTGACCACAGTGTTGCAGAATAAGTGTTTAACCAAAGTGTGTGTGTGTGTGTGTGTGTGTGTGTGTGTGTGTGTTTTTACGTGCTGAGGGAGAAAAACTCGTTTCTAACTTACAGTCACATGACTGAGAGACTTTTTATCTGTTACAGAGTCTAAAGTCAGGCTTGTATTATTATATAAAAAAAAAAAAGCAGCTCAGCATTCAATAGAACCCTTTTATTCATTCTTTAGTTAAAAATAGTGTTCAATTAAATTCAAACAGTTTTTTAGTAAGGAGAATTCGTGTTAAAAATGCACCTGATCCTTCAAAAAATTTCTAAACCAAACCTTGAGGATCTCATTTTATGACGCTGGACAGACTAAAGGACTAAAGTGCCGCTGCATCGATCATTTTAGGTAGAGATGAAGCGAGGGCTAAATCCCACTGCTCCAATGTCAGCACGTAGTCGAACGGCATTGTGGGTAATGTGGGAAACTGTTAAGTGAAAATATGAAAGAGGTTTAAACTAAAAGAGTGAGAATTTCTTTATAAAAAATAAATCTTAGACACCACTGAAGATCACATATTAAATATAAAGATAATATGCAACATGTTCAGGGTTGATTTTTTTCTTTGAAGGTTAAAAATGATGAAGAACATGACAAAGATCAAACTTAAACTATGTTTAACACTTTTTAAAAGTGTCTGAGAGTGTGTGCGTGATGTGTTATGGTTTTCACTGCAGTAAAACTGTGTGAGTTATTGGATGACACACTGCATACACTCGTGGATAAAGTGTGTGTCAGTGTTTATTAGTGTACAGCACACTGAAGTGGAGAAATGAGGACACATTCCTCCTTACCATTCACACACACACAGTGCATTCTCTCTTTATAAATGGAAATTTGGCAACTCATCATGACATGCTACATTATGTGTGTCCTCTGTCTTTGTGTTTTCTTTTTCTATTGGCTCATGAATGAATAAATTATTTATATAATGATTATAAGCCATTATGCACATTACAATGCTGGAAGATTAAAAACTGAATAAGACCCTCGAGCTGGATCCTGAAACACTGAGCTCTTTCAGACCCTTGTGCACTGAATTTAATTTAAGTCTAATTTAAGAACCTCTGAAGTGCAGTACATAGGGTTTGGAATAATACATATGTGATTCAGTTCCCTAAGGTCTTATAGAAGTGCACTAGATAGTGTGTAAAGTAACAGTTTCTAGTTCTTAATTTGTGATTCAGCTCCATATATACATACAGATATATATATATATATGTAGAGCGTATTATTTTTACATCCTGTGTAGTGCACCTCTATTACTAGTAGAGTGTGTGTGAGCATATGGTGCATTAAACACAGAGTAGCAGCCATTAGAATTACATGAATACTGTGTTTAGTCCACTACATGTCTAATAGATCTAATATTGATTTAGCTCTCTGAACTACATATGTGTAAGACACACACGACTCACTTCTACACACACGACACACTTCTATAGAGGCAAGGATTAACCAAGCAGTGCACTAAATAATGTGTAGAAGTGATCATATTATCCACACTGTAGTGCTCATCATACTGCAGTCCTCAAGCCTACATACTCATTCTCATTCTCCTGAACTAACCCTTCTCCTTCCGGTTAAGCTACTGATAACCTCCAGGAAGACATTTCATTATTACTTATCCTTATAAACTAGAACAATGTGTGTTCCAGGTTTTGTTACAGGCAGATTTTTCCTGCTTTTTACTTTGTGTTGTGTTTATTTTTATTTTATTGATAGGGACATGGTGGCTTAGTGGTTAGCACATTTGCCTCACACTTCCAGGGTTGGGGTTAAAATCCCTTCTCCGCCCTGTGTGCATGGAGTATGTGTGTTCTCCCAGTGCTTCAGGGGTTTCCTCCAGATACTCTGGTTTCCTCCCTCAGTCCAAAGACATGTGCTGTGGGCGGATTGGCATTTCCAAATTCTCTGTACAAGTATGTGTTTGTGATTGTGCCCTGTGATGGGTTGGTCCCCTGGGACCCTGTGTAGGTTAAGCAGTGATCAGCCAGCTTCTCTTGGGCTTTTAGGATTTTCCTTACCACAGGACGCTTCCTAAGGCATGGACGATGTGTGTAAAGTGGCCTTGAGTAAAATGTATCACACGAATAAAGCATATAAAATTCAAACGACAAGAACAAATGTCAAATGTGAGTCCTGCACTGTATTGATGATTGGCACCTAAACACACCGTGTCTTTGGGCAAAAACAAGTGTGACATTTTGAGTGAGTGTGTGTGTGTGTGTGAGAGAGAGAGATCGAGATCTTGTACACTTCATCAAAAATATTCATTCTGCTCTTGTAACTGTTCCTCAGACTCGTTTGCGTATTACAGGTGATGTGACGTTTTCATCTTCTGCTCCAAATCTCTGAAACTCACTACCTTCTGCTCTCAGAGAAGCCCAGGCTTTTAGTGTGTTTAAATCTTCTCTCAGAATTTATCTCTTTAGGAGAGCTTTTACCCGATGACTTTTTAAAATTATTATTAATATAATAGTTAGTATTATTATTGAATTGTATTTTATTATTAACTGTTTCTGGTGCATGCTCATATACTTTGTTTTATGCGATGTACTTCAGTTTCTATTTTCTTTTGCCTTTTTAATGTTTAAAAATAAAGTATTTAAACTTATTATTATTATTATTATTATTATTATTAAAAAAATATTTCATCCTGGAATCTAAATGTGTTCAAAGATATGTTTTTAAGTATCTATTTTTAAAAATTCTATTAATTTATGCAATGTGCTTGTGTTTATTAATATATTCTTCCTTTTTTATGAGGTCAAAGCTGCAGAGATGCTCAAATCCTTTTAATTTTTGTTTGTTTTCATGTTTTTTGTCGTTTCTCAGACATTAAAACACATTAAACCATTTATTATTCAACACAGACTGAATCCTTGAAGGTTTAAAATCACACTATAACAGTTTTGTGGATTAATTTAATAATAATAATTAAAAAAAAAAAAAAAGAGTTAAATGTGTTGAACACGGTGAGGTTTCTGCGGCTCTACATCAGCCTCTGCTGGTCGATCGGCGCCATTTTCTCTTTTCGACACATAAACCGGAAGTGAAAAAACAAGCATCCGGAAGTAAAACAGCGAAGGCGCTTTGGCGACAGGAGAGGAGAAAGATGGCGCCGGCTGTGTTCAATCTGATAGAAGCGAGAGATAAATTCACGGTAACTGAATAAAGAACTGTTTTTGAGTTGTTATTATTGTTATTTTTAAAAAGACTGTAGATGAATTATGTGTTGATGTTGGAAGTTTAAGATCAGTGTGTAATCTCAGTGAGATTTATTTATTTATTTTTTTATTTATTTATATAATATTTATATTCCCTACAGAACCATGAGCCAAGAGAGAGAAGTCTCAATAAACCTCAGATTTCATTTCTTTTAAATTATTCTTGGGTTTGTTAACGAGCTGATGAGCTAAACAGAAGAATAAGTGTGTTATTGTGTGTGTTGTTGTGTGTTATAAATGATTAATGTGTATTAAATGATTAAAGTGTGTTAAGTGTAATGTAGAGGTGCATTCCTCTAATGCACCTGTACTGAACATACTTCTGCTATTTAACACACAAATACACTCGGACATCTGTTTTAACATTAAACATATACACAGTTAGGGTGAATGAAGTGATTTGGAAATGTTTGGTCTCCTTTAATCAGCTGGAGATGAATAAATGAACGTGTTTCTGTCTGCAGGCTGCCACCAGAAATGCGCTGGAGACTCGAACCTGCAAACCTCTGATGAGCGTTTTTAACCATTTCCCTGGAAAGTATGTCGTTATTGATCCGTACTGATGTTAGACGGATAAAAATACTCTGAAATGTTACACCTAGGACCCTTAAAAACCCTCCTCTGTATCAGACAGGGAGAGGTTTTCATCCCTTACAGAGTGTTTTTAATGTCAGACTGTTTCATGTATGGATATGAATTAGGAATAATATCGTTCTTCTTTTTTTTTATTCCCAGTGAGACGGAGAAGAAGAGCACTCTGGACCAGTCTCTGCGCGGCGTTCTGGAGGAACAGATTGTGAGTTTTATCTGTTTTTCTCGCTCTTTGATTAAGAGCTAGGGCTGCACGCTGTTGAAGAAAATGCGATCTGCGATAACTTGTTAAATAAAGCGATATATGGTTCAACGATAATGCTATAAGTGTGAAAAATCAATTTAAATTCTATTTATATATGTTTATATATTTAAAAACTGAAAATGACGTAAACAACATACATGTTTCATGTTATTTGGAGGAAAAGAAAGCATCCTCTGCTTTCTGCTTCACCCGAAAAACTCTGACTTTTCATAATTTTTTTTTTTAAGTATTTCAGTCATCGCAAGCCCTTTACAA
>NC_069713.1:2233021-2283021 GCF_027358585.1 Pangasianodon hypophthalmus
TGCATTAAAAAAAAAAAGTTCAATGATACTTTAACGTCTACAAAAATTGATTAAAAAAATGTTTTTTTCTAATTAGTTTAATGTTTTACAATTTTAAATTAAAATTTAAAATTTTTAAATTTAAATAATTAAAATTTAAATCCAAATTCTTAACATCACATAAGATCACATTCCTCATTTGTAAGTCGCTTTGGATAAAAACTAAAAAAATTTTATATCGTCACACAATTTATCATGATGTCGATATTGGAGTATCGTATCACCAAGCCCTTCTTTCAACTTTTCCACATTTTGTAGAGTTACAACCTGGAACTGAAATGGACTTCATCGGGATTTTATATCACAAATCTACACAAAACATGCCATAATATTGAAGTGTTGGGGGGAAAAAATCAGTAAATTATTTACAAATAAAAATGTAAAATTTCGGATTGTGTAAATATTCACACCTCCTTAGTGTGAATTCTTTAAAAAAGATCCATCAGAAGTGACCTGATTAGCTGAATGGAGTGTCATCTATGTGTCTCAGGTGATAAACACACCTGCTCATGGAAGAACCCAGTGTTTGTTAGAGAACACACCTAAACACACAGCATCATGAAGTCCAAGGAGAGATCAAAACAAGTTCTGGAAAAGTAACAATCAGGGTTTGGGTATAAAAAAATTATATATACACCAAACTTTGATCATCCTGCAGAGTGACATTAAATTTATTATTAAAAATGGAAAGAATACGACACAACGGTGACTCCGCGTAGAGAGGAGACTGTCCACCAAAAGCCAGGGTAATGAGGGGATTAGTCAGAGAAACAAGTTCTGAAGGAGCTGGCGAGCTCCACAGCTCCTGTGGTTCATGGTGCAACCATAATCTGGACTTTATGGATGAGTGGAATGAAGTCCTGTGTTGGAGTTTGCTGGAAAACATGTTAGAGACTCTAAGGCATGAAGCGTGGTGGTGGTAGCATCGTGTTGCGGAGATGTTTTAATCAGCAGGGATTAGGAATCTGCTCAGGGTTGAGGGTGAGATGCATGGAACAGAATACAGGGCAATCCTAGAAGAAAACCTGTTCCAGTTTGCGAGAGACTTGAGACTGGGGCGGAGCTTCGTCTTCCAACAAGACATCGACCCTGAGGACGAAGCTACACAGGCGTGACTGTTTACCAACAGTTGGTTCTCTTGTTAAAGTTTTCCATTGACTCTACGGAGTCTCCATTTTCCTTCCAGACTGGCTTCCTCTCTTCCTTTCTGTCTGTCTCATTCCCATTTCCTCTTACAAGCTTTTCCATGTTGTTAGCATCAATACTAGCATAAAAAACTGTAATAAATAAGCCGCTCTTATTCTTCAGGTCTGAATCTTCAGAGTCAGTTTAACCTGGAGAACATCACGGTGTTTAACAAGAACGAACAGGAGAGTACACTGGGACAGCAGGTACACACACACACACACACACACACACACACACACACATTCAGTTAAATTAAAAAATGTATCTTTATTATTCTGATTTAAAAAGCTTGATGAGAAGAATAGTAACCATGAGCATCTGTTGGTCTTCTCCCAGAGCTCTGAGGTTAAAGAGGATGGGATGGAGGAAGGAGAAATGGGAGATGAAGACACACCTGCTCCATGGTGAGAAATGATAAGTGCATCTCGACGACATCGTTTCCATCTTGTCTTAGTGTTCATCCTGACTGAATTGTGTGTGTGTGTGTGTGTGTGTGTGTGTTTGTGTGTGTGTGTGTTTTTAGCTCCATTCCGATAGACTACAACCTGTACAGGAAGTTCTGGACGCTGCAGGATTACTTCAGGAACCCGGTGCAGTGCTACGACAAGTTCTCCTGGATCACCTTCATTAAGGTGTGAGCAGGGGTGTGAGTTTATGGTGATTAACGCAGTGATGTGAAAGTGTCAACATTACGACATTCCTGTCTCGCTCTTCATCTCTTCTGGCTTCTGTTCTCCTCAGGCTCTCCTTTCCTGAACTCTCTGATTCTCCCTTCCTTCCTGTCTGGCTCTCCTCCACCTCTCTTTCTATCCGGCTCTCGCTCTGTTCCTGTCTGGTTCTCCACTCCACTCCTCAGGATCTCATCACAGCTCGATCTGATAAAATATCAGAATGTAGTATGTTCAGTATTAACCCAGCACTCCTCTGTCTCCTCAGTACTCAGACGAGACGTTGGCGGTGTTTAAGAGCTTTAAGCTGGACGACACTCAGGCCTCCAGGAGGAAGCGGGAGGAGATGCATACGGCCGGAGGGGAGCATGTTTATTTTGCGAAGTTCCTAACCAGCGAGAAGGTACACTGTGTAGGGTTAAATATATAGCGGGGCTTAATACTTAATGATTCAGAAACATAGCCACCTTGCTGAAGTTCCTGACTAACTGTCGAGGTGTGTGTGTGTGTGCAGCTAATGGATCTGCAGCTTAGTGACAGTAACTTCAGACGTCACATCCTGTTGCAGTACCTCATCCTCTTCCAGTACCTCAAGGGGCAGGTCAAGTTCAAAAGGTGAGTAACGGAGTCCGCTAACAGGCTTCGGTCACATGATCCGTTCAGCAAAATGGTGCTGTTAGGGACAAAAGTTGCCAATTTGATGGCGCTGTTTCAGTGAATATATCTCTTCTCTCCTCTTTCTCTCTCTCTCTCTCTCCCTCTCTCTCTCTCTCTCTCTCTCAGCTCCAACTGTGTCCTCAATGATGATCAGACGTCCTGGATGGAGGAGACTACAAAGCTTGTATATCAGGTTAGTGTCCTAGAGTCATTACTATGTGTGTATATATATCTTTATCTTCCTGCCTGGCTCTCTTTAGCTTCCTGTCTGCTTCTCTTTATCTTCCTGCCTGGCTCTCCTACCATTCCTGTCCAGCTCACTTTCCCTTCCTGACTGACTCCCTTTTCCTTAAAGTCCTGTGCTATTTCCCTGCCAGTCTGGCTTTCATTCCTGTCCGTCTCTCTCTCTCTCTCTCCCTTCCTGTCCGTCTCTCTCTCTCTCCCTTCCTGCCCGTCTCTCTCTCTCTCTCTCTCTCTCTCTCTCTCTCTCCCTTCCTGTCTGTCTCTCTCTCTCTCTCTCTCTCTCCCTTCCTGCCCGTCTCTCTCTTCCCCTTCCTGTCCGTCTCTCTCTCTCTCTCTCTCCCTTCCTGTCCGTCTCTCTCTTCCCCTTCCTGTCCGTCTCTCTCTCTCTCTCTCTCTCTCTCTCTCTCTCTCTCTCTCTCCCCCTTCCTGTCCGTCTCTCTCTCTCTCTCTCTCTCTCTCCCTTCCTGCCCGTCTCTCTCTCTCTCTCTCTCCCTTCCTGTCCGTCTCTGTCTTCCCCTTCCTGTCCGTCTCTGTCTTCCCCTTCCTGTCCGTCTCTCTCTCTCCCTTCCTGTCCGTCTCTCTCTCTCCCTTCCTGCCCGTCTCTCTCTCTCTCTCTCTCTCCCTTCCTGTCCGTCTCTCTCTCTCTCTCTCTCTCTCTCCCTTCCTGTCCGTCTCGCTCTCTCTCTCCCTTCCTGTCCGGCTCTTTCTTTCCCTTCCTGCCCGGCTCTCTCTTTCCCTTCCTGTCCGGCTCTCTCTTTCCCTTCCTGCCTTTTTCTTGTCATATCTGTCTTATTCTCTTTCTCCTCTCATCTGTTTCCTCCTCTCTATCCATCTGTCTGTCAGTGTATCATTCCTGTAACAGCTCTAGCTCCCATTATACTCTATTAATGTGTTTTATTTTTCCTGTGAAGCTGCTCAGAGAAACTCCTCCTGATGGTGAGAAGTTTGCTGCTATGGTGGAGGTAAGATTTCACTCAGCTCATCATCAGTAATAAAATCCCTTCATGTGAAGATAACACTGCTGCCTTACAGTCTGGAATTTTCCATCAGCACCATATTTTCCAGACACTAGATGGCACGTGATTTCACTGATTTTACAGAAAATCACAGATAACATCTTCCACTTATTGAATGTTTTAATAAACCTGGTGTGCTAATCTGATCATCTGAATCGCTCAACAGCACATTCTAAACACCGAAGAAAACTGGAACGCCTGGAAGAACGAGGGATGCCCAAGCTTTGTCAAAGAGAGGTAGAGTATCAGAACGGTTTAAATTTTCACGTTGTCATTTCTCAACAGGGAGGAACATGTGGAAGTTGCTCCTCAGTTTGTCATACAGTGTATTTTCTTACTAAATCACCAGCAACTTTGAGGGAAATGTTAATATTCCTAAGAATTTTATTTGCTAAATATTGTTAGCTAACTAAATCCTTAGACCATATGGATCTTCTTTTAAACGTAATAAACACAATATTAGGATGAACATGAACATGCAGTCTAAAGCATCTCTCTCTCTCTCTCTCTCTCTCTCTCTCTCTCTCTCTCTCTCCCTCTCTCTCAGAACCACAGAGACTAAACCTCAGCGGCCCAGCAGGAAGCGAGCAGCACCCGAGGACTTCCTGGGTAAAGGGCCAGAGCGCAAACTCCTCATGGGCAAGTAAGAACCAAACCCTTGTGTCCATTGTGTTATTTTTCTTTACAAGCACTGAGATTAAAAAAAAAAAAACACTTCCTGGTGGAGTTGTTAGCCTTTTAAATGCCCACAATCCCATTTAATAGTTAAAAGCCCTTTATAATTATCTGCTTATATGATTTCTCGATCTCAGTGATGAACTGACGCGACTGTGGAACCTCAATCCTGACAACATGGAGGCGTGCAAGTCCGACAGCAGGTGTGTGTGTGTTCAAGTTTACACAAAGTCGTACATCTGTCGAGAAAACATCATATTTTTAAACCTAACGATCTAAACGATAACAGTACACACATTTCCGGTAACTGCTTATAATCTGCTTATATATATATATACACACACGTTTGTTGATTGTGTGTGTGTGTGTGTGTGTGTGTGTGTGTGTGTGTGTGTGTGTGTGTGTGAGAAGGGAGTTCATGCCATCACTGGAGGAGTTTTTTGAGGAGGCCATCGAGCAGGCCGACCCGGCCAACATGGTGGAGGATCAGTACAAGTACGCACACATGCTCGCTGCACAGCGCACTTCAGTGTGGATCTGATACTGTTTTATTTCTAATTAATTCTAATTCAGGTTTTATGAATATTGTATGTGTGTAGAATCTGTGGTGTTAATGACCTTCATTTCATCATAATATTTCACATCTTATATAACTTGAATATTATATGGCGCAGTCTGGCTCTCTCTTACTTCCTGTCCGGCTCTCTCTTACTTCCTGTCCGGCTCTCTCTTACTTCCTGTCCGGCTCTCTCGTACTTCCTGTCCGGCTCTCTCGTACTTCCTGTCCGGGTCTCTCCCCCTTCCTGTCCGGCTCTCTTCCCCTTCCTGTCCGGCTCTCTTCCCCTTCCTGTCCGGCTCTCTCTTACTTCCTGTCCGGATCTCTCTTACTTCCTGTCCGGGTCTCTCGTACTTCCTGTCCGGCTCTCTTCCCCTTCTTGTCCGGGTCTCTTCCCCTTCTTGTCCGGGTCTCTTCCCCTTCTTGTCCGGGTCTCTCCCCCTTCCTGTCCGGCTCTCTTCCCCTTCCTGTCCGGCTCTCTCTTACTTCCTGTCCGGCTCTGTTTCTCTTCCTTTTTTTTCAAGCATAAGCAATATATAACAGGCTTGTGCTAGTGATCATTTATACGATTATATCATTTTAATTCTGTTATCATGAACACTACTTGAACATATTTATCAGAGCAGGTGTCTTTCTCACAGACGGCAAAGCCATAACTCTGTTAAAATACTCTGTGTGTGTGTGTGTGTGTGTGTGTGTGTGTGTGTGTGTGTGTGTGTGTGTTTAGGGTGGTGAGGAACTCAAATTACGGCTGGCGAGCTCTCCGTCTCCTCTCACGCCGCAGCCCGCACTTCTTCCAGCCCACCAATCAGCAGTTCAAGAGTCTGGAGGATTATCTGGAGAACATGGTGATCAAACTGGCCAAGGAGCTGCCCGTGAGTCACACACGCCTTTTAATTATCTTCACACTCGTTATCTTTACGTTGGGTTTGTGGGGTTTTTTTCTCCTCCCTCTCAAGTTTCTGTTTTTTTTGGGTTTTTTTGTGTAACAGAAGGACCTCCCGTCTGAGGAGATAAAGACAGGAGAGGAGGAGGACGAGAACGGAGACAATCTTCTGAAGGAGAGCAATGACAGTAAGCGCACACACACACACACACACACACACACACACCGCAGCTTCACATAGGCCATAGAAATCTAAATAAACTATAGACAGGTGACGAAAGGAAAACATTTTTAACTCCACTCGTCCCACTGCGAAGTTTTTCTCTCCGATCCCCTTTATCCTGTGGTGGGCGTGGCCTTTTCCACGATAGCTCCGCCCCCTTTCATCCAGTACAGTCCTACAGAATCGACGCCTAGGAGCGCTGAAGCCTCACTAACACACTTCACATTGTTTTGTTTTTTTCCTTTAATTTGTCACCCATCTGTATTTATAATACCATCTACACTTTCTATAAAATTAATATTATCATTAGGTATCGACTTTTTACTCAGTGTTTTTAAAAAATAACAAATAATCAGCACAAACTCTTTATACTAGTGTAATATAGAAGTTTTTATGATGATTTCTGGCCCAAATTGGGAGTTTAAATCCCAGAGAAAGCTGAGTTTTAAGTTATTTATCAGCCAAACACAAAATACACAACACACACACGTTTATTTACTCGCTTGTATGTTTGTTTATTTATGTTGGAAAAGATATTGACCCTGGAAAAGCTTGTTTTTTTTTTATAAAATAAAAAAAAATCAGATAATTAAATGAAAGCAAAATTATTTTAAAAATGTCAGTTAAAAATAATAATAATAATAATATGTAACTATTAATAGTAAGTAGTTCAGATATTAGCAGTTATTTTTTGAAAAGGTTTTTATTTGAGTTTGAAATTTTAAAAAAAAATTTAATTTCTCAATTTTAATCATTTTAACAGATTATTATTAATGTTTTCTTAAAATCTTTTTTTTTTTTTTTTTTTTTGCCTTTTTTGATAACATGTAATTATTCAAGTAGTGCTGTTTTTTTTTTTTTTTTTTTTTTTTTTTTTAAGTTTTTGTTTAGGCTTAAAAAATTAAACTTCTGAATTATGTTATATTTTAAGATAATCAGTTTTGGTTAAAAAAAAAAACATTTAAAAAATAAAATGATGTAGTAACGGAAATGTTTTGACAATTATTTATAAAAAGGTTTAATTCAGGCTCAAGAACATAAATGTGAGAATTAAATAATTTGTAGAAATGTTTAATTTAGGCTTAAAATTCAAACCCAGAAATTTAAAAAAATAAAAAAAATTTAAAAACATTTAATTGCTCATGAATATTGTTGGCAGTTTTTTTGTTTTTTTTTTTCAAAATGGTGCTTTAAAAATTTTTTATTTCAGATTGTTGATCTTTATTTATATTTATTTCCAGCCAGAAATCGTGTGTGATTTTTATTTATTTATTTTTTTAAATTAGTAGTAGTATTATTATTTATTTATTTATTTTAATTGTAAAATAAAGCCGACTCGGCGTCTTTCTCCGCGTCAGGTCCGAGTATTCAGAGCAAACTGGTGACGAACAGTCAGATGGATGAAATCGCCAAGAAGCTGGGGGCGCAGTGGAAGACGCTCGCCCCTCACCTGGACGTGAAGGAGGCGGAGATTCGCGAGATCGAAGCGGACAGCGACGACGTGGAGCTTCAGGCCAAAATGATGCTGGTGTCCTGGCAGGACCGAGAGGACGCTCAGGCCACCATGGAGAGCCTGGTCACGGCGCTGAACGCCGCCGGCTTCGCTAGCATCACGCAGGGCTTCAGCGAAACATGAGCGCTAAAGCGGGACTTCGCTCAGCACAGTGCTAATGATACGCTGTTCCCGTAGTGACAGTAGTCAGAGGCGACGGAGTTACTCGCTCCTCACTCGTTCGCCTGGACGTCCTGTTTAACACGGAGCTCACTGCTAGTAAATGATTTCATTAGCACTACGCTAGAAGCAGATTAGCGTAATTCTATACAACTCTTCTTCTTTTAATTTTTTTTTTTTTTTCCATCTTTCCACATGGTGTTTTGTACATATTTGATGTATTTGCAAATAAACATCAGTCGTGTTGCAGTAGCACGGTTCAATACCATCTGCATCATTTTATTGTGGTTGGATCACAGATATTTTTACGAAAAGCCAGCAGTCAATAATTTAAACAGAGAAGTGTTAGCGTCGGCGCGTCGTTGCAGGCACAGTCGGAACGAATGAACGAACGAATGAATGAATGGCAGGTGAGAACATTCGCATCGTTACATCAAGCACAAAAGAAAACACAATCCATACTTTTAAAACCGGTTTGATCGTCTGAGACGCGAGCAGCTCAGCGCTACCGGTTTCACGTGTCTTTATACAGTTTCCCTGAAACGTAGTCGAAGTGCACGTTTACTTTTGGTCAAAATGTTCCTTTAAGGCGTCTCTCGATAATCACGTATCGTACGTA
The DNA here is from genome assembly GCF_027358585.1 of Pangasianodon hypophthalmus. Taxonomy (NCBI): domain Eukaryota; kingdom Metazoa; phylum Chordata; class Actinopteri; order Siluriformes; family Pangasiidae; genus Pangasianodon; species Pangasianodon hypophthalmus. Next base: position 2,241,464 of record NC_069713.1, read on the forward strand.
GCGGGCCTCGTTTATCAGACTGAATTTATTCGTAAAAGTTCAAGGTGCGCAAGAAATCCAGTTCATTCGTAGGCAAAAAGTTCGTATCGTACGTGTTATTTTTTTTAATGTGTCTGTGTTTATGAGAACTTACATATAAGCAAAGAAAGTGATTCCAAGACCAATCAGACTAGCCGTTCAATCAGGACAAAAGTAATGGCACCCTGGCGGCTCACACCATGCTTACGACACGGTCGGAACATGTGTAGTGGGCGTGGCTAATTGTAAATCAGCCGTGCTTAGTAATTTGTCATTTACGTCTGATTGGTGTTTATCGGACAAACGTGTGCACGAAGAAATTCAGCGAAACGTTTAAATCGGGTGGAAATTTTTTAGTTCAGTTTGTCCAGTGAAAATATTTACACATTTAAGAAAGCGTTACTAAATAATCTGATAAATGAGGCCCACTGTTTGTTTCCATCGCAGACTTTTCCTGACAAACACCTCCGGTGTGATTTATAGTCAGTCACAGAGTAAGAACTGATGTCTTTCTGATTTTGGACAAATTTGAGTCATTTTTAAAAAAACAAACAAAAAAAAAAACAAAATGACATCACCATACCTGTGGATAGATTCGTGTTTCAGTCAGAAAGCAGCTCTCTACGTAGGGAAATTTTAAAAAAAGCAGCGGCGTACGTGTCCTTAATCCTGTTCACGTGAACAAACCTTCACTCCAACTAACGAGGAACGAATAGCGTGTGTTTGTTTTTGTCGATTGAAGTTGATCTGTGGTCGAAAGTAACCAGGTAACCTAACACACCTGAGCTAGCGTGGAATCACGTTTGTGCCACTCGCGTTTGAAATCTTTACGCTGAAATTTCTGCGTAAAAATCCGTAAAACTCACGGTTTCTGCTCCAAGTAACAATAAGGACAAGTTCAAATTCTGATTTTCGTAGCACAACACATCGCAAATTCAGTTCAAAGCTCAGTCAAATGCACAAAGTTGTTTTTTTTTTTTTTTGTTTCTTTTAAAGATATGTGATTGGTCGAAGATGTAAATCTGGATTTGAACATTTTAATTACAAATACAAAATGAGTAACATTCATGTTTGTGATTTAAAATCCCAAATCTTGTGGCGCAAATATAATTCCATAGCTAGCCTTATCTTTAATTAGCTAGCAAACAAACATCACAAGTCAAATTTAATCAACCAATCATACAACATCACCCCCTCCCCCGCTACACAGTGCTGTACTTGTGAAAATAAATTGAGTATTTTAATCATTTTCACTAAATTAGCTAAATGCGAATGTTAGCCAGATAGTCTTGCTTATGTTGGATGAACGTTTTTCACGAAAAAGAACAGTAGCTCTGGTTTGCTAGCATGTCGACCAAAAATTTTGACGTACGTTGTGATTTAAAATCCTGAATTTAGTGGCACAAATATAATTCCATAGCTAGCCTTGTCCTTAGTTAGCTAACAAACAAACATCACAAGTCAAATTTAATAATAAAAAAAAAACCATACATCGCCAATATTCTCCCCGACACACAGTGCTGTATTTGTTTAAATAAATTTAGTATTTTAATTATTTTCACTAAAGTAGCTAAATGCGAATGTTACACGAATGTTTTTTTACGAAAAAACGAGTAGCCCTGGTTTGCTAGCATGTCGACTTGCGCTAGTTGACCAAAAATTCTGATCTACGATGTGGCTACGAGGACAGAACGAAACCCGGCCCATTCGGGGTCACGACCTTTAGTGTTGCACGAATTAGTTTTGTATATGGCGTCACAATTGTACTGCGATTTATTTATCGTACTATCGCTATCACCTAGCAAATCCAGAAATGCGTCTTTTAATTTGTCGTATCATCATCGCCATGGCGACTGCCGAAGGTGTGACCGCATGAAGGAAATTTCACGTTTTTGAAAGAAAGAAAAAAAAAACGTACGTATAAAATGTTTAGAAAATCATAACATTTCTACTTCTCCTCTTCCTTCCTTCCTTCAGCCCAAGTTTATTTTCAGTGATCGCCTCAAATCCGCAGATGATGAGATGGAGATGATGGAGAAGTTACCAAAAAAAATATATAATAAAAACACAAAAATCCAAAACCATCACGCGAATACGCATCACGGCCGCCCCGGATGCGTGCACAGAGACCACGCTGACGTGACGCGAGGTGGGGTTTGAAAGACACCAAGGTTTATTGCACATCTTACGCAGACAGTGCTCGGAGATGGCGGTAAAGAACGCGTGCTCTCGTGTGTGTGTGTGTGTGTGTGTGTGTGTGTGTGTGTGTTATTGTTTCTGTTCTTCTTCCATGACTTCGAGACGCCGCGGCCCGTAAACCAGCACGTAGGCGATGTGCCAGTCTCCGCCTCCCGACAGCTTCAGGATGTCCTCTGGCGTGACCACGCTCACCTTATCGTCATCGAACTTCACCCACTCATCTGCAAGAATCCGTAAAAAATAAATAAATAGATAAATAAAACGCTGATGTACTATTTCGTTTGTGGGCGTGGCCTATTCTATACGTAATCTACTGTATAATGTATACACGTTTATACATTTATCTCCTGATGCTGTTTTTTTTCCCCTCGACTAGCCCAAGAAAATCACTACAGCCAATCAGGTGACTGCATCACAACTAATTTGCATAAAATCGTAAAACTTTCGCAATAAACAGTCATCTGCTGACGTGTTTTACAGCAAGGTTACAGTTTATGTTCTTAAACTTCCTGCTATTCCGACTCGAAAGCGTTCACGTATTGCCGTTTCGTTTACTAGATAAAAGTTTCGGTTTTATTTTTTTTAGATCTAATGTTAGCTAGTGTTAGCATATACTGTAGCTGCATACTGTAGCATGATCTTTCGCTAATCTCCAGTAGAATTGAAGTATCTATTACATATTTTTACTGTAATTCATTACGAGATTAAACATTTTAAGACCTTCTATGGCAACTGTGTTCTGATTGGTTGTGGGGGCATTGTGGGTAGAAACTGCGTTCTGATTGGTTGTGGGGGCATTGTGGGTAGAAACTGCGTTCTGACTGGTTGTGGGGCATTTTGGGTAGGAACTGCGATCTGATTGGTTGTGGGGGCATTTTGGGTAGGAACTGCGATCTGATTGGTTGTGGGGCATTTTGGGTAGGAACTGTGTTCTGATTGGTTGTGGGGGCATTTTGGGCGGGAACTGCGTTCTGATTGGTTGTGGGGGCATTTTGGGTAGGAACTGTGTTCTGATTGGTTGTGGGGGCATTTTGGGTAGGAACTGTGTTCTGATTGGTTGTGGGGCATTTTGGGTAGGAACTGTGTTCTGATTGGTTGTGGGGCATTTTGGGTAGGAACTGCGATCTGATTGGTTGTGGGGGCATTTTGGGCGGGAACTGCGTTCTGATTGGTTGTGGGGCATTTTGGGTAGGAACTGCGTTCTGATTGGTTGTGGGGGCATTTTGGGCGGGAACTGCGATCTGATTGGTTGTGGGGGCATTTTGGGCGGGAACTGCGATCTGATTGGTTGTGGGGGCATTTTGGGTAGGAACTGCGATCTGATTGGTTATGGGGGCATTTTGGGTAGGAACTGCGATCTGATTGGTTGTGGGGGCATTTTGGGTAGGAACTGCGATCTGATTGGTTGTGGGGGCATTTTGGGTAGGAACTGCGTTCTGATTGGTTGTGGGGGCATTTTGGGTAGGAACTGCGATCTGATTGGTTGTGGGGGCATTTTGGGTGGGAACTGCGATCTGATTGGTTGTGGGGGCATTTTGGGCGGGAACTGCGATCTGATTGGTTGTGGGGGCATTTTGGGTAGGAACTGCGATCTGATTGGTTATGGGGGCATTTTGGGCGGGAACTGCGATCTGATTGGTTGTGGGGGCATTGTGGGTGTTGGTGGCAGTTTAATAGTCACTGAAACGTCTGTATTTTGTTTTGTTTAGAGATGTGTACAGAGCGTAAACGCCCTCCTCACCTTCTTTCCTCTTGACCCAGGCGACGTAATGGCCGGAGGAGCTCGAGCGGCCCTGATGCGTCAGAACAGCCTGCAGCTCATAGTAACCGCTATTACTGGATCCCAGATCTGCGCAGAGATAAGGCGTTATCTCAGTCATCTCATCGTTCACTGTATTTTCATAAACGTTCACGCAGTAGTGCACATATACACACCGTCAGGAAATGAAAAGGCTTCATATTTCCCTTCTTTTGGAGCCTCGACCTTCTTATTGATCTGTGGAGCAGAAATGAGAATCGTAACCCATGTGACATCAGTACACATCCGGAGGATGGGTGAGCGAGTGTCTGAAATCTTACCTTCTGCTGCTGTTTCTCCAGCTTTTTGTCCTCCATGTCCTTGAACTTGGACCTCACAGGCATCATTTTTTCCTGCAGCTCAGCAGTGCACAGCTCATACACGTCCAGCATGAGGGGGAACTTCACGTCCTACGTGCACAAACACACAACAGAGACAAGCTAAGACACCGACGCGATACACTAACATCTGCTAAATAAGCTCCAGCACGAGTAAAAGGTTTACACTGGACTGATGTTACTACATAACATTTAGTCTAATACAAAAATTATAGCACAGTGACGTACATAACTATCATATACGGTACTGTGCAAAAGTCTTGGCACCCTGGGTGGGTTTTTTTCTTTCCCCCTGAGTACAAACTTTGTTATAGATGTTTATTTTCTGACTTCTACATTATTGATTCAGTACAAAAACATTTTAGATTCCAAACATTATGTATATATGTTTTGTTGATACAGTCTACAAGTTCTGGAGGTGGAGCCAGCCCTCATCCAACTCCTCCTATAACCCTAACCCAGGAGATGCGGCACAACACAGAACACCAAACACACCTTCCTCACGATTTTTGGTTCGACACCGCCCAGGTAGGAGGAGCTGGAACAGGTCAGACTCCACCACCTGGACGTTTGTTCAGCCTACCCGAGGATACGTATGGTACACGCTGAATCTTACCTTGAGAACTTTGGCATTAACAGACTCCTTCTCTTTGTAGAAGAAGCGAACCATCTGAACAGTGAGGTACGCCGGGAGACGACTGATTTTAGACTGAAGTGAACAAATAAACAAACATTTATTGGAAAAAGCACCACAAATAAACAAACAAACTGAGTTGCCTTATGTTGTGACGTACCGTTTTCACATAGAGCGCGTCTCTCTGTAGAGACGGGGAAAATTTCGTTATTTCCTCTTGTAGTCGCTGGATTAAGAGAGAAAGAAAGATATTAACAGGAATAATATAAACACGTGATAAAGAAATAAGACTTGTGCTGTGGTTGGAAAATAATCAACAATGGCGTGGTTACTATAGAAACGATAAACTATCAGAACGCTTTAATATAAACCTGTGATTTGAAGCTGCACTACTGTCCGAGCTGCTGTTATAGAAAATCTGACCAATCAGAATGCAGAATGTTCTTATTTTCCTTTTCATACGCACCAATCTAATGCCGGTTGCCAGATATTTGACCTCCTGGTTAATGAAGCAGCTGAGCTGCAGTTGGCTCTCGGTAGCTTTGGTGGGTTCCTCGTCCTCCGACTCCGTGCACTTCATTCTGCACGAGGACGAGTTAAAGAGCCACACACGCATACACGTAGTGTATAAAGAAATAACTAAACGTTATCAACGCTGTTACTCAAAATCAGCTTTACAGATCATAAAGGATACGTAGTTTCAAACTCCACCCCAAAAAACTGGTCAATGAAGTTCTTCTTTGTGGATGAAGCTGCAGCTCCGCCATCACCGTCACCCGTCTGCAAAACATACAATATTTATTAAAAAAAAAAAAGAGAGAGAGAGAGAGATGCATTTTAAACCACTTCCTGCTGTTAATCTAATTTCATAAGCCATATAACTAGTGTGTCTTACCTCCATGGGGGTTTCAGGTTCTTGAGGTTCTAATTTCTGCTGGAGAACCCGCATCAACTGGACCCAGCATTCATTAGCATCCTGAAAACACACACAGATACGCTGAGAGTTATTCAGGGCGTAGGGTGTAGGGATTATTTACCTGTTGGCCCCTTAGGGTTATAGATGTATGGTTTGGAGTGTAGGGATTATGGTGTAAGGGGTAGGAATCAGGGTGTAGGGATCGGAGTGTAGGGATTATGGTGTAAGGGGTAGGAATCAGGGTGTAGGGATTGGAGTGTAGGGATTATGGTGTAAGAGGTAGGGATCAGGGTGTAGGGATCGGAGTGTAGGGATTATGGTGTAAGGGGTAGGGATCGGAGTGTAGGGATTATAGTATAAGGAGTAGGGATCGGAGTGTAGGGATTATGGTGTAAGGGGTAGGAATCAGGGTGTAGGGATCGGAGTGTAGGGATTATGGTGTAAGGGGTAGGGATCAGAGTTTAGGGATCGGAGTGTAGGGATTATGGTGTAAGGGGTAGGGATCAGAGTGTAGGGATTATGGTGTAAGGGGTAGGGATCAGAGTGTAGGGATTATGGTGTAAGGGGTAGGGATCAGAGTGTAGGGATTATGGTGTAAGGGGTAGGGATCAGAGTGTAGGGATTGTAGTGTAAGGGGTAGGGATCGGAGTGTAGGGATTATGGCGTAAGGGGTAGGGATCAGAGTGTAGGGATTATAGTATAAGGAGTAGGGATCAGAGTGTAGGGATCGGAGTGTAGGGATTATGGTATAAGGGGTAGGGATCAGGGTGTAGGGATTATGGTATAAGGGATAGGGATCAGAGTGTAGGGATCGGAGTGTAGGGATCGGAGTGTAGGGATTATGGTATAAGGGGTAGGGATCAGGGTGTAGGGATTATGGTATAAGGGATAGGGATCAGGGTGTAGGAACTATTTACCTGTTGGCCCTTTAGGAATATAGGGATTATGGTGTAAGGGGTAGGGAACTGAGTGTAGGAATCACTGATTATGGTGTAAGAGGTAGGATCAGGGAGTAGGGATCAGGGAGTAGGGATCAGGGAGTAGGGATCAGGGAGTAGGGATCAGGGAGTAGGGATTATGGTGTAAGGTGCAGGGATCAGGGCATAGGGATTATTTACCTGTTGGCCCTTTAGGAATATGAATGTATGGTTTGGAGTGTACCGATTATAGTGTAAACTGTAGGGATGTAGATCAGGGTGTAAGGGGTAGGGGTGTAGGGATCAGGGTGTAAGGGGTAGGGCTCAGGGTGTATGGGGTAGGGATGTAGGGATCAGGGCGTAAGGGGTAGGGATATAGGGAACATGGTGCAAGGGGTAGGGATGTGGGGATCAGGGTGTAAGGGGTAGGGGTGTAGGGATCAGGGTGTATGGGGTAGGGGTGTAGGGATCAGGGTGTATGGGGTAGGGGTGTAGGGATCAGGGTGTAAGGGGTAGGGCTCAGGGTGTATGGGGTAGGGATGTAGGGATCAGGGCGTAAGGGGTAGGGATATAGGGAACATGGTGCAAGGGGTAGGGATGTAGGGATCAGGGTGTAAGGGGTAGGGGTGTAGGGATCAGGGTGTAAGGGGTAGGGGTGTAGGGATCAGGGTGTAAGGGGTAGGGGTGTAGGGATCAGGGTGTAAGGGGTAGGGCTCAGGGTGTATGGGGTAGGGATGTAGGGATCAGGGCGTAAGGGGTAGGGATATAGGGAACATGGTGCAAGGGGTAGGGATGTGGGGATCAGGGTGTAAGGGGTAGGGGTGTAGGGATCAGGGTGTATGGGGTAGGGGTGTAGGGATCAGGGTGTATGGGGTAGGGGTGTAGGGATCAGGGTGTAAGGGGTAGGGCTCAGGGTGTATGGGGTAGGGATGTAGGGATCAGGGCGTAAGGGGTAGGGATATAGGGAACATGGTGCAAGGGGTAGGGATGTAGGGATCAGGGTGTAAGGGGTAGGGGTGTAGGGATCAGGGTGCAAGGGGTAGGGGTGTAGGGATCAGGGTGCAAGGGGTAGGGGTGTAGGGATCAGGGTGTAAGGGGTAGGGCTCAGGGTGTATGGGGTAGGGATGTAGGGATCAGGGCGTAAGGGGTAGGGATATAGGGAACATGGTGCAAGGGGTAGGGATGTAGGGATCAGGGTGTAAGGGGTAGGGGTGTAGGGATCAGGGTGTAAGGGGTAGGGGTGTAGGGATCAGGGTGCAAGGGGTAGGGGTGTAGGGATCAGGGTGTAAGGGGTAGGGGTGTAGGGATCAGGGTGTAAGGGCTAGGGGTGTAGGGATCAGGGTGTAAGAGGTAGGGGTGTAGGGATCAGGGTGTAAGAGGTAGGGGTGTAGGGATCAGGGTGTAAGAGGTAGGGGTGTAGGGATCAGGGTGTATGGGGTAGGGGTGTAGGGAACAGGGTGTAAGGGGTAGGGCTCAGGGTGTAAGGGGTAGGGGTGTAGGGATCAGGGTGTATGGGGTAGGGATGTAGGGCTCAGGGTGTAAGGGGTAGGGGTGTAGGGATCAGGGTGTATGGGGTAGGGATGTAGGGCTCAGGGTGTATGGGGTAGGGATGTAGGGATCAGGGTGTAAGGGGTAGGGGTGTAGGGATCAGGGTGTAAGGGGTAGGGGTGTAGGGATCAGGGTGCAAGGGGTAGGGGTGTAGAGATCAGGGTGTAAGGGGTAGGGGTGTAGAGATCAGGGTGTAAGGGCTAGGGGTGTAGGGATCAGGGTGTAAGAGGTAGGGGTGTAGGGATCAGGGTGCAAGGGGTAGGGGTGTAGGGAACAGGGTGTAAGGGGTAGGGATCAGGGTGTAAGGGGTAGGGGTGTAGGGATCAGGGTGTATGGGGTAGGGATGTAGGGATCAGGGTGTAAGAGGTAGGGGTGTAGGGATCAGGGTGTATGGGGTAGGGATGTAGGGATCAGGGTGTAAGGGGTAGGGGTGTAGGGATCAGGGTGTAAGGGGTAGGGGTGTAGGGATCAGGGTGTATGGGGTAGGGGTGTAGGGATCAGGGTGTAGGGATCAGGGTGCAAGGGGTAGGGGTGTAGGGATCAGGGTGCAAGGGGTAGGGGTGTAGGGATCAGGGTGTAAGGATTATGGTGGAAGGTGTAGGGGCGTAGGGATCAGGGCTTAGGGTGTAGGGATCAGGGTGTAAGGATTATGGTGTAAGGTGTAGGGGCGTAGGGATCAGGGCTTAGGGTGTAGGGATTAGGGCATAGGGTGTAGGGATCAGGGTGTAAGGATTATGGTGTAAGGTGTAGGGGCGTAGGGATCAGGGCTTAGGGTGTAGGGATCAGGGCGTAGTGTGCAGGGATCAGGGCATAGGGTGTAGGAATCAGGGTGTAGTGTGTAGGGATCAGAGTGTAGTGTGTAGGGATCAGGGTGTAGTGTGTAGGGATCAGGGTGTAGTGTGTAGGGATCAGGGTGTAGTGTGTAGGGATCAGGGCGTAGTGTGTAGGGATCAGGGCGTAGTGTGTAGGGATCAGGGCGTAGTGTGTAGGGATCAGGGCTTAGGGTGTAGGGATCAGGGTGTAGTATATGTACCTGCTGTAGGTACTGTCCCTGATCTCCTTTCTCGGCGAACTGAGGGAAGGCCATGTGCAGGAACTGCAGCAGGATGATGGGGGGAATACTGGAGGAAGTTTTATCCATCGACTCGTACAGGTCACGCAGAGCTGTACACACACACACACACACACACAATTGTAAATTGTAAAACTGTGCTGTATGGGGTCACTACTCTGTTTGACCAATCAGTGATCAGCACTGTTTGTAGCTCCGCCCACACACCACACTGACCTGCTGTGATGTACTGAGACGGCGCGTTTGCTCCGGAGGATCTCAACGCACCAGAATACCTGCGCGCGCACACACACACACACACACACACATACACACACACACATTAATGTCTCAGGTTCCTCCACACACACTGTACGTTACGGTTCTGTAACAGAGCGTTATTTAGCACACACACTTTTTGAGGGAGTTTCTGAGTTCAGGCACCGAGCGGAGACACTGCACCGTGGCGTTCATGTAGCACGTGTTCCCCAAATTCGTCAGTCCACACGGTAACTCCATCTACACACACACACACACACAGATAATATGGAGAATGGATTAGGAAATATCTACAATTATAACAACAGTAATAATAAATAAATAAATTAAAGAGTCTCACGGCTGAAGCGAGCTGCTCCTCCGTCATGTCCTCCACAAACATCGGCCGGACGGACGGCTCCTCGGGCAGCGCATCCGCTGATCCCATCATCAGGAACGTCATCCCCTACACACACACACACACACACACACACACACACACACACGCACACACACACACACACACGCACACACACACATCCTTGAGTTTATTTTGTTCTTTCACTGTAAATGTCTGAAATCTTATTTTCTCTTTCTTCAGAGAAGTGTTTCAGCTGTACTCACGTTTTTGATCTTGATGTTTCCCCACTCTTCATCCTGAGAGAAAGAGGGAGAGAGAGAGAGAGAGATGGGGGGAAGAGAGGTAGAGAGAGAGAGAGAGAGGGAGAGATAGAGGGGAGAGAGAGAGTAAAGAGTTCAAACAGAGAGCAGTGTAACAGCTTCATGGAGGTGTTATGTGTGTGTGTGTTAGTGTGTTATTAGATAGATAGATAGATAGATAGATAGATAGATAGATAGATAGATAGACTTTATTGATCTCATGAGGGAAATTCTTGTGTTACAGCAGCATGGTCAGTAGCAAGATACAACATACACACAAAATATAAAATACATTAAGTTAAATTAAATGTAGTAGTATTATTGAGTGTGTGTAAGTGAGTTATTGAGTGTGAGTGTGTTAGTGTGCGAGTGTACTGGTGTGTGAGTGTGCGTGTGTTAGTGTGTGTGAGTTAGTGAGTGTGAGTGTGTGTTAGTGAGTGTGAGTGTGTAAGTGTGTGAGTGTATTGGTGTGTGAGTGAGTGTGTGTTAGTATGTTAGCGTGTGTGTTAGTGTGTGTGGGTGTTAGTGTGAGAGTGTGTGTGTGTTAGTGAGTGTGAGTGTGTAAGTGTGTGAGTGTATTGGTGTGTGAGTGAGAGTGTGTTAGTATGTTAGCGTGTGTGTTAGTGTGCGTGTGTGTGTGTGTTAGTGAGTGTGAGTGTGTGTTAATGTGAGTGTGCGTGTGTTAGCGTGAGAGTGTGTGTTAGTGTGAGAGTGTGTGTGTGTTAGTGAGTGAGTGTGTGTTAGTGTGAGAGTGTGTGTGTGTTAGTGTCAGTGTGTGTGTGAGGGAGTGTGTGAGAGTGTGTTAGCGTGTGTGTGTGTGAGGGAGTGTGTGAGTGTATTAGTGTGTGTGAGTGTGTATTAGTGTGTGTGTTAGCGTGTGTGAGTGTGTGTGTGTGTGTTAGTGTGTGTGTTAGTGTGTGTGTTAGTGTGTGTGTGTTAGTGTGTATGAGTGTGTATTAGTGTGTGTGTTAGTGTGTGTGAGTGTGTGTGTGAGTGTGTATTAGTGTGTGTGTTAGCGTGTGTGAGTGTGTGTGTTAGTATATCGGACCTTCAGCGTTCCTCCCTTGACCATGACCTTCTGTCGATCAGGCTGAACTCCAGTCAGAGCGAACAGCTGGGCTTTAAACACCATCGGAGGCTCCTCAGTGTTCAGCTCCACCGCCTCGAACTTCTCCTTACCCCACTTCACATTCACTGTGGGGGGGTTCACACGCACACGCGCACACACGCACACGCGCGCACACGCACACGCGCACACGCACGCGCGCACACACACACGCACGCACACGCACGCGCGCACACACACACACACGCACACACACACACGCAGTGTTATAGAGAGATGCGCCGGTGCTGAAACTCTCCGCACTGAACACTGACACGAGCTGAACATTATTAATATAAACACAATAAACAGCACAGAGAGAAAAACACAAAGAACATAATAACTACACAAACATTCAACTTATAAACAGAAACAACACTAAAGTAAAGAAATATATACCAGACAGGCACATAAAAATAAATATAAAGAAAACAAAAAACAAAAGAGCAAAAAGAAACAGAAAGGAGAGAGATGAGAAAGAAAGAAAGAAAGAAAGAAAGAGATAGACATAGATGAGAGAGAGAGAGAGAAGGAGAGAGAGAAGGAGAGAGAGAGAGAGAGAGGAGGAGAGAGAGAGAGAGAGAGAAGGAGAGAGAGAGAGAAGGAGAGAGAGAGAGGAGAGAGAGAAGGAGAGAGAGAGGAGGAGAGAGAGGAGGAGAGAGAGGAGGAGAGAGAGAGAGAGGAGGAGAGAGAGAGAGAAGGAGAGAGAGAGAGGAGGAGAGAGAGGAGGAGAGAGAGAGGAGGAGAGAGAGAGGAGGAGAGAGAGAGGAGGAGAGAGAGGAGGAGAGAGAGAGGAGGAGAGAGAGAGAGGAGGAGAGAGAGGAGGAGAGAGAGAGGAGGAGAGAGAGGAGGAGAGAATGTTCACACAGGAAGCTGAATGATTGTGAGGAAACTGAGGTTTAGAGACGGACAGATGAAGAAAACAGGACGATCCTGCACCGAGCTGAACTGGGGTCTGGAGGAGTGTGTGTGTGTATACAAGTGTATAAGTGTGTGTGTGAGTGAGTGTATGTGTGTAAGAGTGAGTGTGTGTGTGTGTGTGTGTGTGTAAGAGAGTGTGTGTGAGTAAGTGTGTGTGTAAGAGAGTGTGTGTGTGTGTGTAAGAGAGTGTGTGTGAGTGTGTGTGTAAGAGAGTATGTGTGTGTAAGAGAGTGTGTGTGTGTGTATGAGTGAGTGTATGTGTGTAAGAGTGTGTGTGTGTGTACATATATATATATATATATATGTGTGTGTGTGTGTGTGTGTGTGTGTGTGTATATGTGTATGTGTATAAGTGTGTGTAAGAGTGTGTGAGTGTGTGTGAGTGTGTTAGTGTGTGTGTGTGTGTGTGTCTAAGAGTGTGTGTAGTTATGTTCAGTTTGGTGTTATTGTTGTGTTCAACCAGTTTAGCTTAACCACTCCTGTACACACACACACACACACACACACACTCACTCACTCACTCACTCACTCACTCACTCTTACACACACACACACACACTCACTCATATACACACAGTCTATAAACAAAAACACACTCATACACAGAGTATATATATATATATATACACACACACACTCTCTTTCAAACACATACAGTGTATAAACACACAAACACACACACACTCTCTCTCTCTCAAACACTCATACACACAGTGTAGAAACAAACACACACACACACACAGTGTATAAACAGACAAACACACACACACAGTGTATAAACACTCACACACACACTGTATATTTTCTACAAAATGTCGGCTTTCCCTGATGCTAATGTGATGTAGCACAGCTAGCTAACTCCATTTTACTGTCTTAACTAATATTCTGTTTATTTTATATCTAAATCTTTACTCACTCATTTCTTTAAAACACTTTCTAAACCTTGTTTTAAAACCGCCATAATAATAAAAATAAAAACAATAACAATAAACACATTATTTCCATTATCGTCCTCCTGTATTCACTCAAAGCTAGCAGGCTAGTTTAGCTTAGCTAGGCGTGAACCACAACACCACATTCATTTTATTATTAATAATAAAATAAATATTAACAAACTAACATTAAATTCATGATCACACATTAATCATTAACAACGATCATATAAAGTTAAAATTTAAAAAAACTAAGTTAAATGGTTACAGCTTCCGAACTACAGTCTTGAGTTAGCTTAGCATAGCTAGCTAGCTAGCATACTGAGTCATGCACTAGCCGGAGCGAGCGAGCGCGCGCGCGCCGTAGCGACTTTTATTACTTCCGTTTGTCGGAGTGAGTGAATTTCCCTGATGGCGTTCAGTGTGAGGAAACTTTTCACACACTTTACATGTAAAATAAAAATAAATAACACTCTGAGACTTCTCAGCTCTGAGAGCTAGGCTAAGCTAAGCTAGTTCTGCTAGCTCTCATGCTAACTTCCGGTCCACACACACACACACACACACACACACACACACACACACACACACACAGCGCTGTAAAGTGTAAAACCCGGTGAGACAGAAGGTGCGTACCGGTGAATACAGGCATGGCGAGTCCGTGTCCGCGTGCGTGTGTGTGTGTGTGTGTGTGTGTGTGTATCCGGTTTAAACTCGCGCGCGCACGGACCGTTTTCACCGACTTTCATTCAAACATCAGAGCAGAATGACGCTGCACCTGCACGCGCTGTGGAGCACATCGAGCCCATCCGCTATCGACTGCACGACCTGCTGCACAGACACATAGTAATCACGAGCTCATCGAGCGACTAGTCAGGTCTGATTCACAGCAGCGCTGCCTTCAGGAGCAAGGTTTGGGTTTTTTAGGGGGCCAAGCACCGATGGTGTGTAGATACTCTACTGTTATTCTTCATTTTAATTCTTCTTCCTCTTCCTCTTTTTCTTATTTTTCTTCTTCTTCTACTTCCTTTTTCTTCTTCTTTGTCTTCTTCTTTTTGTTATTTTCCTTCTTCTTTTCTTCTTTTTTTTCCTTTTTTCTTCCTTTTCTTCTCATTCTTATTCTTATTCTTCCTTTTCTCCTCTTCCTTCTTCTTCTTCTTCTTCTTCTTCCTTTTCTTCTCATTCTTATTCTTATTCTTCTTCCTCCTCCTCCTCTTTTTTCATTTTCTTCTCATTCTTATTCTTATTCTTATTCTTCCTTTTCTCCGTCTCCTCATCCTTCTCCTTCTTCTTCTTCTTCTTCCTTTTCTTCTCATTCTTATTCTTATTCTTCTTCCTCCTCCTCCTCTTTTTTCATTTTCTTCTCATTCTTATTCTTATTCTTATTCTTCCTTTTCTCCGTCTCCTCATCCTTCTCCTTCTTCTTCTTCTTCTTCCTTTTCTTCTCATTCTTATTCTTATTCTTCTTATTATTCTTCCTTTTCTCCTCCTTCTTCTTCTTCTCCTTCTTCTTCTTCCTTTTCTTCTTATTCTTATTCTTATTCTTCCTTTTCTCCTCCTCCTCCTCCTCCTTCTTCTTCTTCTTCTTCCTTTTCTTCTCATTCTTATTCTTATTCTTCCTTTTCTCCTCCTCCTCCTCCTCCTTCTTCTTCTTCTTCTTCCTTTTCTTCTCATTCTTATTCTTATTCTTCCTTTTCTCCTCCTCCTCCTTCTTCTTCCTTTTCTTCTCATTCTTATTCTTATTCTTCCTTTTCTCCTTCTCCTCCTCCTCCTCCTCCTCCTTCTTCTTCTTCCTTTTCTTCTCATTCTTATTCTTACTCTTCCTTTTCTCCTCCTCCTCTTCCTCCTCCTCCTCCTCCTTCTTCTTCTTCTTCTTCCTCATCTTTTATTCATCCTTTCCTTCTTCTTCTTCTTCTTCTTCTTCTTCTGGCTCGGGTGTCTAGGGCAGCCCATAGAACCATCTGGTAAAAAGTTGTGACATTTGGTGCACTGATTGCGAACATTCTGATCGAATTTGTTGCTAACGCTCTAGCGCCACCATCGGGTCAAATTTGGGCCTAATTTGAAAGGACATTTATGGTCATAACTTTTGAAACATATTTAGACGTCTTTAGGCGGAAATTAGATTTTCTGCCATCTTGGATTTTATTAAAAATAGTTTTTTCGCTACTTTTCCTACAAATTTTGTCCAAGTCTCACAAAAGTTATCGGAAGAATTTTGATTACTCTAAATGGTTTGTCTGTAATGGGCCAACGAATCTAATGGCGAAGCAACCAAACAGGAAGTGAGGCTGTTTCTCAGCAACGACTTTGTGCACTGACACAAAACCTGGTAGGCATCTTCAGGACCATAACCTGAGGCTATGCAACAAAGTTCGTGATAGCATCACCTACTGGTCAGAAGTTACAATAACATGCCATAAATGCTTACATCTAACTGCCATTTTTTCTCCTCTTCCAAATTTTGTTCAATCTTCACCACATTTAGCTCACATCATCTTGAGATCTGTCTGAACAAAAGTTATCAAAGGAATATTGATATTCAAACCCGTTCTCCTCTAATTTGCTGGCAAATGCAAAATACAGGATGTGAGGATGTATCTCAGCAATGCATCTACTTATCATCACGAAACATAATAATTACCTTCAGGACCATGCCCTGAATGGACCCAAGAAGTTGTGTGACTACATCACCTTATGGTCAAGAACTGTAACAACTTTCATTTTTTTTCTTATATCATTTGAAAAGTTTGTGATAAATTCACACTTCATTTCTCCTATAATTCCGTGGAGTATGCAGAAGTGAACACACATCAACATCTGAAATTCAAGTGTCACGTCGTCTTGAGGTCTGTCTAAACAAAAGTTATGAAAGGAACTCTGATATTCAAAATCATTCTCCCATAACAGACTAGAAAATGTGTAAAACTACAAATCACTCATTTAGGAATAAAATATTTTGCCACAATAATAATAAAATGAATGACAACATATTAATTGTTCTTGCTGTTGTCGACTCTTAGGAGTTTTTTTTTTAATTAGAAACAGGCCAGAGGTAATACACAGTACACAATCATTCAAATGTGCATTATAAGAATGCAAAAATATTTTATATATGTTACACAATAAGATGGATTTTTAAAGCTTTAGAGTTGCACAAAGAGTATACAGATAATATTTCAAGTCTTTACAAAAAAGAGTAAAAAGGGGAATTATAGACAAAAATTTACACTTATGTATAAAAAAAAACTGGAAAAATACATGTATTTATCAAAAAATACTTATTCTTTAAACTTTTATCAAAACTGTAGAAGCCAAATAAAACATTTTTATACCATAAAGAAAATCTATCCAGAAGAGATGCATGTATTAACAAACAGAATTTTCTCCAAAATATTGTAACGTGAACATATTTCCTAAAAAAAATGGGTGTTCACGACCCCGTGACGTCTCTTCAACATGGCGTCGCTTGTAGTGAAGAGTAAGAAGTAAACAGATAAACAACAGCATGATTTAACAGTTTTTAAGCATGTCTTGTGTTTCTGTTTATATCTGAAATCGTTAAATACTGGGTGATACTTCAGTAATTAAAATGTTAATTCGCTTTCTGCAAGATCTTTAAATCAAACTGCTCTTTCATGTCATTATTGGCAGTGAATCATCACATTCACTTTAAAAATAAATTATAGACCCAACAAACAACTGTTTAACATCCTACAGCGAGGATTCGTTTTATTTCCGACTTCAGATGGCAGAGTTCGCACAGTGAACGCTCCAGTGTGGGAAGCAGGAGGTTCCCTAATTCCGAGCTCCCAGCTGTAGCTGTAGAGGAGCTTTAGCATCAAATAAACCTGTTTCTCTGTGTGGAACTGTCACTGACTGCATTTAAAAACAAATAGGGTTCATCTTAAAGATAGATCAACAGAGAAACAGGTAGAGAGACAGAGAGAGAGATAGAGAGACAGATAGACAGAGAGACAGATAGAGACAGATACTCAGACAGATAGAGAGATAGAGAGAGAGATAGACAGATACACAGGCAGATAGAGAAACAGATAGACAGATACACAGACAGATAGAGAGAGAGATAGAAAGATAGAGAGACAGATACACAGACAGATAGAGAGAGATAGACAGATACTCAGACAGATAGAGAGATAGAGAGAGAGATAGACAGATACACAGGCAGATAGAGAGACAGACAGAAAGATAGAGAGACAGATACACAGACAGATAGAGAGATAGAGAGAGATAGACAGATACTCAGACAGATAGAGAGATAGAGAGAGAGATAGACAGATACACAGGCAGATAGAGAGAGAGATAGACAGATACACAGGCAGATAGAGAGAGAGATAGACAGATACACAGGCAGATAGAGAGACACATAGACAGATACACAGACAGATAGAGACAGATAGAGAGACAGACAGATAGACAGAGAGACAGATAGACAGATACACAGGCAGATAGAGAGACAGATAGACAGATACACAGGCAGATAGAGAGACAGATAGAAAGATAGATAGACAGATACCCAGACAGATAGAGAGATAGAGAGAGATAGACAGATACTCAGACAGATAGAGAGATAGACAGATACTCAGACAGATAGAGAGATAGAGAGAGAGATAGACAGATACACAGGCAGATAGAGAGACAGATAGACAGATACACAGGCAGATAGAGAGAGAGATAGACAGATACACAGGCAGATAGAGAGAGATAGACAGATACACAGACAGATAGAGACAGATAGAGAGAGATAGAGAGATAGAGAGACAGATACACAGACAGATAGAAAGATAGAGAGACAGATACACAGACAGATAGAGAGACAGATAGAGAGAGAGATAGAGAGATAGAGAGACAGATACACAGACAGATAGAGAGACAGATAGAAAGATAGAGAGACAGATACACAGGCAGATAGAGAGACAGATAGAAAGATAGAGAGACAGATACACAGACAGATAGAGAGATAGAGAGAGATAGACAGATACTCAGACAGATAGAGAGATAGAGAGAGAGATAGACAGATACACAGGCAGATAGAGAAACAGATAGACAGATACACAGGCAGATAGAGAGAGAGATAGACAGATACACAGGCAGATAGAGAGAGAGAGATAGACAGATACACAGGCAGATAGAGAGAGAGATAGACAGACACACAGGCAGATAGAGAGAGAGAGATAGACAGATACACAGGCAGATAGAGAGAGAGAGATAGACAGACACACAGGCAGATAGAGAGACAGATAGACAGATACACAGACAGATAGAGACAGATAGAGAGATAGAGAGATAGAGAGACAGATACACAGACAGATAGAGAGACAGATAGAAAGATAGAGAGACAGATACACAGACAGATAGAGAGACAGATAAAGAGAGATAGAGAGATAGAGAGACAGATACACAGACAGATAGAGAGACAGATAGAAAGATAGAGAGACAGATACACAGACAGATAGAGACAGATAGAGAGAGAGACAGATACACAGGCAGATAGAGAGACAGATAGAAAGATAGAGAGACAGATACAAAGACAGATAGAGAGATAGAGAGAGATAGACAGATACTCAGACAGATAGAGAGATAGAGAGAGAGATAGACAGATACACAGGCAGATAGAGAAACAGATAGACAGATACACAGGCAGATAGAGAGAGAGATAGAAAGATAGAGAGACAGATACACAGACAGATAGACAGATAGAAAGATAGAGAGACAGATACACAGACAGATAGAGACAGATAGAGAGAGAGACAGATAGACAGATACACAGGCAGATAGAGAGAGAGAGATAGACAGATACACAGGCAGATAGAGAGACAGATAGACAGATACACAGACAGATAGAGAGACAGATAGACAGATAGAGAGACAGATACACAGACAGATAGACAGATACACAGACAGATAGAGACAGATAGAGAGAGAGACAGATAGACAGATACACAGGCAGATAGAGAGAGAGAGATAGACAGATACACAGACAGATAGAGAGACAGATAGACAGATACACAGACAGATAGAGAGAGAGATAGAAAGATAGAGAGACAGATCCACAGACAGATAGAGAGAGAGATAGAAAGATAGAGAGACAGATCCACAGACAGATAGAGAGACAGATAGACAGATACACAGACAGATAGAGAGAGAGATAGAAAGATAGAGAGACAGATCCACAGACAGATAGAGAGACAGATAGACAGATACACAGACAGATAGAGAGACAGATAGACAGATACACAGACAGATAGAGAGAGAGATAGAAAGATAGAGAGACAGATCCACAGACAGATAGAGAGACAGATAGACAGATACACAGACAGATAGAGAGACAGATAGACAGATACACAGACAGATAGAGAGAGAGATAGAAAGATAGAGAGACAGATCCACAGACAGATAGAGAGACAGATACTCAGACAGATAGAGAGATAGAGAGAGAGATAGACAGATACACAGGCAGATAGAGACAGATACTCAGACAGATAGAGAGACAGATAGAGAGAGAGATACACAGGCAGATAGAGAGACAGATAGAAAGATAGAGAGACAGATCCACAGACAGATAAACAGACAGACGGATAGACAGACAGATAGATAGAGGGATATATAAACAGACAGACAGAGAGATAAACAGATAAAACATTAATCACGTCATGGCTGAAATTATTTTTATAGTTATTAAATAAATGAATAAATGCTACACACAGACAGAGACAGGCAGCTGGACAGAGAGACAGGCAAAGAGATAGACAGACAGATAGGGGGACAGAGGGGCAGAAGGGTAGACAGACAGCTAGGGAGAGAGACAGATAGATAGGCAGATAAATAGACTAACAGAAAGGAAGACAGACATAGATAGATAGATAGATAGATAGATAGATAGATAGATAGATAGATAGATAGATAGGTAACACCTGGTAGTTTGCTATGGTTGAAGATTATATTTATTGTTATTAAGTAAGAGCAAAATGCTGCACACAGACTGACAGCTACACTCATTTAGTTGGCCTATAAGCTGCAAATAAAATAGAATAAATCTGTTTTTGTTTTTCTAGCTAATCTACTTAATATCAAAGTGACTAGAAGAATAACCATAAAAGATTTCTAACATTTTTAAAAACGAACAACTACGGTAGCTTAGTTCGATAATTATACACCCGCTTTACTTTAACATCCCTTTAACAATCTCAGGAATAACCAGCTGCCTTCAAGGCCACATAGTCACTTAATTTTCAACACCTGTGTGGAATCACAGCATTTGTCTTGATAACATGAATAAAAACAGCTGTTTACTACGGCCCTTCAGTTTCCAAGTGCAGATCCACACAAAGGTAGCAGAATGAGCTCAAAAGACCTCCTAAAACAGTTCCGTGACAAAGTCATGGGAAGATACACATCAGGTGAGGGATATAATAAGATTTCTAAGGCTTTAAAGATAGTCTGGAACAAGTGCATCATCATGAAGTGGAAAGTGCACAGCACCACCCACAGTCTGCCACAATCTGGGAGTCCATCAAAACTAGATGATGCTCGGTCAGAGAGTTCACCAGGAACCAAATGGCATCTGTGAAGTCCTGCCGGATTTTAAGTCCAACAGAGGGGAAAATCTGGAGGTCCATCTGGAGTTCTGTTTGAAGTTTTTACAAAGACAATTGAAGTATCCTGCAACATTACTGGCAGAAAGGTTTGTGGTCAGTTGAAACCAAAATAGAACTTTTTTGGCATGAATATCAACAGGGCCCAACACCATCCTGACTGTGAAGCATGGTGGTGGGAGCATAATGTGCAGGGATGGTTGGAGCCAAGTACAGGAAAATTCTGGAGAAAGGACTCTGCAGAACATTTGATTCATATCCCAACAAGACAATGAACATAAGGCCAAAGCTACCATGGAGTGGCTTGCTAGGAAGAAGGTGTTCTGGATGTTCTGGAGCGGCCTAGTCAAAGCCCTGACATAAATCCAATTGAAAATACATGCAGTGATTTGAAGGTTGCTGTCCATCTGCTAAAAAAAACAAAAAAAAACAAAAACCTAACCTCTCCAAGCTTGAGCAGTTCTGCAAAGAGGAGTTGGGGAACATCTCCAGATCCAGGTGTAAACACTGAGTTGGGGCGTGTATACTTACAAAAATTGGCAAATTTCGGTTCTGTAAGTTAAATGCTTTCTCTGTCTCTCTCTCTCTTTTTTTTTTTAATTAAAATGAATTAATTGCATTCATGTAGTATGTTGTGCTGTTTGGATCAGAGAAAACAGGTCCCATTTATATCCAGGAATTCACAGAACCTGACACAACTAAATGTCAAAATTTTGAAAGGGTATGTATTTAGAAACGTAGGCAAGAAAGAAAGGTAGAAAGAAGGGTAGACAGATAGACAGAAGGGTAGAAAGAAGGGTAGACAGACAGACAGAAGAGTAGAAAGAAGGGTAGACAGACAGACAGAAGAGTAGAAAGAAGGGTAGACAGACAGACAGAAGGGTAGAAAGAAGGGTAGACAGACAGACAGAAGGGTAGAAAGAAGGGTAGACAGACAGAAGGGTAGATAGAAGGTTAGACAGACAAACAGAAGGGTAGAAAGAAGGGTAGACAGACAGACAGAAGGGTAGACAGAAGGGTAGATAGACAGACAAACAGAAGGGTAGATAGACAGACAGACAGAAGGGTAGACAGACAGACAGAAGGGTAGACAGAAGGGTAGATAGACAGACAGAGAGAAGGGTAGATAGACAGACAGACAGAAGGGTAGACAGACAGACAGAAGGGTAGAAAGAAGGGTAGACAGACAGACAGAAGAGTAGAAAGAAGGGTAGACAGACAGACAGAAGGGTAGAAAGAAGGTTAGACAGACAAACAGAAGGGTAGAAAGAAGGGTAGACAGACAGACAGAAGGGTAGACAGACAGACAGACAGACAGAAGGGTAGACAGAAGGGTAGACAGACAGACAGAAGGGTAGACAGAAGGGTAGATAGACAGACAAACAGAAGGGTAGACAGACAGAAGGGTAGAAAGAAGGGTAGACAGACAGACAGAACGGTAGAAAGAAGGGTAGACAGACAGACAGAAAGAAGAGTAGAAAGAAGGGTAGATAGACAGACAGAAGGGTAGAAAGAAGGGTAGACAGACAGACAGAAGGGTAGACAGACAGACAGACAGACAGAAGGGTAGACAGAAGGGTAGATAGACAGACAGACAGAAGGGTAGACAGACAGACAGACAGGTAGAAAGAAGGGTAGACAGACAGACAGAACGGTAGAAAGAAGGGTAGACAGACAGACAGAAAGAAGAGTAGAAAGAAGGGTAGACAGACAGACAGACAGGTAGAAAGAAGGGTAGACAAACAGAGAGAAGGATAGACAGACAGAAAGACAGAAGGGTAGACAGACAGACAGATAAAAAAAATTAAATATAGAATATAGCTGTAAGCAGTAATTATCCGGGTTCAAGCGCTTTAGAGCCTTTAAGGACATGCGTAAAAAGATATTACATAATATTGTGCAAGCCTATAAGCACCTAAATCAGAGAAATAGCATCTTTAACCATTTAAACTGTTGTAGCACCATCTATTGTCCGATCTCCATGAAAGTTTGTATGTTTCTTAAGAATCATACACTGCATGTGCTTACTTAATTTCCTGCAGCGCTGAGTTTTCCTTTAGGACTGCACTAAACACACTCAGTTTTGTAAATAACCCTGTGATGACTCTCTAAAAAAAAAAAAGTTTAACATATTTTTTGCAGTTATGCCTAGAGAGTCCAGAGAATTGTACTACACTGCTTTTGTTGTGATTGAGTAAAAAAAACCTAGAAGTAGTTCACAAAAGTGTTTTTTTTTTAATAATCTCAAATATTTAATCAACAATTTGATTGACACCAGTAGTTCAAGAGGCAAAGTTGTTCAGAAAAAGGAGATCTAGCATATGATATGAATATATTGTGCACATAATATACAATAATTTACACATGTACAACATGATAGCATCTCCTAGTAGCCAATTTTTTTTTTCAGACTTCTGGGGCAGGGAGTCAAACAGACCCACCAAGTTTTGTTGTCATCAGTCTTCCTTGACCTTGTCATATAGCTGCTGAACATTGACTGGCTGATGGCGGCCATTTCTTGCAGTATTCACATCTGTCCTCGTAGACACTGATGGGACCTTGGACAAAGACAGGATGTGCAGGATGTCAGGTCAGTTGGACCAATGGTCCCATATTTAGCGCCAATTTCATGTTTTGTCCTGTAATAACATCACCATATGGCCAAGCTCCACCATTTTGTGATTGAGACCTCAGATTGAACCCATATGTAGGTGTGCCAAGTTTGGCGAAAATATTTAATTCTTTTAAAGACATATAGCCATTTCAGTAAACATGGCCACGCCCTTTTCAAACGTTTTTGCCTGCCCTCACAGAGACTAATTAAAATCGAAACTTTTTTTTTTTGATAATTATTGATCTAAGGAGTCCAAACAATTGTCCTGCTCTGGTTTTATTTTGGCTGATCGAAAAACCTAGGACTTGTTGGCAAAAGCATGTTTTTTAATAAATTGCATATATTTAATGAACGATTTGACTGACTCCGATGTTTCTAGAGCAAAGTTGTTCAGAATGAGGAGCTCCATCAAACAGTAGGAGTTACTTGTGATATAAAAACCATTTATGTGCATAAAAAGTTTGATAGCGCCCCCCAGTGACCGATTAGTTTCAAATTTCTCACAGACCTCTGGGGCCAAGAGTCAAGCAAGTCCACCAAGTTTCGCTCCAATCGGCCTTTTTTAACCTTGTCTAATAGCTGCTGAAAATTAATTGATCGATGGCAGACATGTTTTTTGAAATATGTAACTGTCCTCGTAAATGTTGAATGGACTTTTGACAAAGACGCTGCATGCAAATTTTCATGTCAATTGAACCAATGGTTCCGTAGTTAGAGCCGATTTCATGTTTTTTCCTGTTATAGCGCCACCAGCTGGTCGCGATCAGTAATTTTTTACACGTGTCTTCAGATTGGGCGTATTCATAAATTTGTCAATTTTGGTGAAAATATCTCAATCTGTTCAAGAGCTATAGCCATTTAAGTAAAAGTGGCCACGCCCATTTCAAACGTTTTGACGTGCCGTCGCGAGGTTAAATCAAAAGTTCAATATTTTTTTGATAATTATTGATGATGAAACTCCAGAGAATCTGAACACGTTTTGTTCCAATCGGACGAACGGACTAGGACTAGTTCGCAAAAGTAGGTTTCGCAAAAATTCCAATATGGCGGAGAATTTTTCATGGAGGAAATAAAATCGTTTTTCTGCGACAAACGGTTCAAAGTATATGACCTTTTTTTGTAAATTTTTGATCAATTTTTGTAAATTTTGGTGGCGTACTACCATCCCTCAAAGTTTCAGATCTCTAGGACTTACAGCTTGGTCTGTATCAGTTTTGGGGCAGAAATAATAATAATAATAATAATAATAATAATCCTTACAAAAACACTTTGTGCTTGAATCCTTAAATATAAAACGGAAATCATGGTTTATCTGGACAATTTGGGAACAAATTTATATTTTAAAACTATTTGAAATAAATATTTAATATGATCTGGATCGTAATCTGAGCATTTAACTGTAAAATTCATCAAATGAAAGTGTTGAAAAATTCATCAATATTTCATCCGCTCAGTGACGTGTGCATGTGGCGTCGTGCAACCTCAGCGCATGCGCACTACACACCAACGGTCCGTCGCAAACCACGCCCACTTCCGGTTTAATTTGCAGCACACGAGGGCGCCGCTAGAGGGCGGTAATGAGGAGGGAACAGGAAGGAACAGAGTTAATGTAAATACTGATAGTTAAATTAATATAAAAACGCTTTTTGTTAGTGTAACAAACGTAAAGTTAAAATACAAAAGTATTAAAACTTGTTAATATTATTTAATGGTTTAAAGCGTAGATTAATGATTTTTAAAGGTTTAACAGTGTTTAGCAAATATGAAAAGCAAATATGCGAAAGGTTTTTGCTCTGTTTTGAAGTTTCAGACAAGTTTTCCAGAGCAGATTATTTTACACGGAAAATATGATCAATGAGTCAATTTTAATTTATAAATTTGCGTTTCATTACAATTGGACAGACAGAGAGAGAGACAGAGAGAGAGAGAGACAGAGAGACAGTGAGAGAGAGAGAGAGAGAGACAGAGAGACAGTGAGAGAGAGAGAGAGAGACAGACAGACAGAGAGAGAGAGAGAGAGACAGAGAGACAGTGAGAGACAGTGAGAGAGAGAGGGAGAGAGAGAGACAGTGAGAGAGAGAGAGAGACAGACAGACAGAGAGAGAGAGAGAGAGACAGACAGAGAGAGAGACAGAGAGACAGTGAGAGACAGTGAGAGAGAGAGAGAGAGAGAGAGAGAGAGACAGTGAGAGAGAGAGAGAGAGAGAGAGTGAGAGAGAGAGAGACAGACAGAGAGAGAGAGATACAGAGAGACAGTGAGAGACAGTGAGAGAGAGAAAGAGATACAGAGAGAGAGAGTAAGAGAGAGAGAGAGACAGACAGACAGAGAGAGACAGACAGAGAGAGAGACAGACAGACAGACAGACAGACAAGCAGAGAGAGAGAGAGACAGGCAGAGAGAGAGTGAGAGAAAGAGAGAGAGAGACAGACAGACAGGCAGAGAGAGAGAGAGAGTAAGAGAGAGAGAGAGACAGACAGAGAGAGAGAGACAGACAGACAGACAGACAGACAAGCAGAAAGAGAGAGAGACAGGCAGAGAGAGAGAGAGACAGGCAGAGAGAGAGAGAGAGAAATATGTACATCAAAACAAAAGTAAAATTTTTGCTTGTTTCGTAGACTTTAAGAAAGCATTCGACTCAATCTGGCATGAAGGATTATTCTTAAAACTTTTAGAGAGCGGTGTAGGGGGAAAATGTTATGATGTGATCAAATCAATGTACACAGCCAGTCAATGTGCTGTTAAAATTGAAAATAAAAGAACAGACTTCTTCTCCCAGCAGCGTGGAGTGAGACAGGGCTGCAGTTTAAGCCCCACCCTATTCAACATTTACATCAACCAATTGGCTAAAATGATAGAACAGTCTCCCATTCAAGGTCTCACTCTATACGATGCAGAAATAAAGTGCCTCCTCTACGCAGACGACTTGGTTCTCCTGTCGCCCACTCAAGAGGGGCTGCAGAGGAGCCTGGCAGTGCTGGAGAGTTACTGTCAGTCCTGGGCCCTGACAGTAAACCATCAAAAGACCAAAGTGATGATTTTCCACAAAAGATCCACATCTCAGGGACTTACACACACCTTTTCAGTATCAGACAGACGCATAGAAACCACAAAAACATACACTTACCTCGGCCTAAAAATCAGTTCAACAGGTAACTTTTCTTTGGCTGTGAATGAACTCAAAGAGAAAGCTAAAAGGGCTTTCTACGCCATTAAGAAATCCATTAAAATTGATATTCCGATTCAAATCTGGCTCAAAATTTTCAATTCGGTCATCGAACCTATTGCATTATATGGCAGTGAAGTGTGGGGTCCTCCTATAAAATATGACTTTATAAATTGGGAAAAACATCCAATTGAAACCCTGCATACAGAATTTTGCAAAAGTATACTAAACGTCCAAAGAAAAACGCCAAATAATGGCTGCAGGGCAGAATTAGGCCGATACCCTCTCCTTTTAAACATCCAAAAAAGAGCCATCACATTTTGGAAGCATTTAAAAGCGAGTGACCCCGAGACATACCACTATAAAGCCCTGAAACACCAGGAGCTGAGCGTAGCGAGGAGTTCCCTCTGCCAGCTGGTCCTGAGACTCACTGACCTCTCACCTTTCACCTCTTACCTGTGGAGGTCACGGAGACTCAGGACCTCACACTCACCACCATTCGGCCCAATCACATCACAAACACAGAGAGAGAAAAGTACATTACTTACTGGACAAACACCGTTAATAATCAACACAAACTGGAATGTTATTCGGCACTAAATGGAGAGTACGCCGTGGCGGAATACCTGACCACGGTGACGGATAAGAGATTAAGAAAGACTGTGACGATGTACAGACTCAGCGAGCGCGGGCTGGCCGTAGAGACGGGCCGCCGCAGACGGGCGTGGCTGCCCCGTGAGGAGAGGCTGTGCTCCCAATGCAGCCTGGGAGTGATGGAGACAGAGCTGCACTTCCTCACCGAATGCCCCAAATACGACATCACCAGAAAGCACTACTACTGTAAAATAAATACTGTATTCCCTGAGTTCAGCACGTGCTCCCCGATTCAGAAACTCCCCTTTACTCTCGGCGACAGAGCCATTAGCGCAAACATCGCCGCAAGACTCGTAGCATCCTGTCACAGCCTGAGGGACAACCAGCGCTAAGAGCTCCATATCAATAACCCCCTCCATCCCCACCACCCGCTCACCCACCCTAACCCCGCCTACCACCACCCGCTCACCCACCCTAACCCCGCCCACCGCCCGCTCACCCACCCTAACCCCGCCTACCACCACCCTCTCACCCACCCTAACCCCACCTACCGCCCTAACCCCCACCCGCTCACCCACCATAACCCCGCCTACCACCACCCGTTCACCCACCTTAACCCCGCCCACCGCCCGCTCACCCACCCTAACCCCGCCCACCGCCCGCTCACCCACCCTAACCCCGCCTACCACCACCCTCTCACCCACCCTAACCCCACCTACCGCCCTAACCCCCACCCGCTCACCCACCATAACCCCGCCTACCACCACCCGTTCACCCACCTTAACCCCGCCTACCACCCGCTCACTCACCCTAACCCCGCCTACCACCACCCGCTCACCCACCCTAACCCCGCCTACCACCACCCGCTCACCCACCCTAACCCCGCCTACCACCACCCTCTTACCCACCCTAACCCCACCTACCGCCCTAACCCCGCCCACCACCCGCTCACCCACCCTGACCCCGCCCACCATCACCCGCTCACCCACTCACCCTTGAATTGAATTGAGAGTGAGAGACAGAGAGACAGAGTGAGAGAGAGAGAGTGAGAGAGACAGACAGACAGACAGAGAGAGAGAGAGAGAGAGAGAGAGAAAGAGAGAAAGACAGAGAGCGCGAGAGAGAGAGAGAGAGAGAGAGAGAGAGAGACAGGCAGAGAGAGAGAGAGAGAGAGAGAGAGAGAGAGAGAGAGAGACAGACAGACAGAGAGAGAGAGAGAGAGAGAGAGAGAGAAGGGCTATACAATATTTATTGTGTAACATATACATACAAAAAAATCCAAAAGGGTAGTATTTAAAATAACAAATAGATTAAAAAAATAATAATTGTTTAAAAGTATTATTATTATTATTAGTAGTAGTAGTATTAGTAGTAGTTCATCCCATTAAAAAAATATTTCAACTTGTATGTTTGGCGTTTACATTCATATGTCCGGTATTATAACATAGGTAAATAGTTACACCCTTTAACGCATGCGCAGTACGCACCAGCATGTTCTCATCGGCGCATGCGCAGTACGCATCAACGCGTTCTGATCGACGCATGCGCAGTACGCATCAACGTGTTCTCATCGGCCAACCGTGCTGCGCATGCGCGGTCGGCGCGAGCCTCAGCAGCAGTTTGAACAGGAAGGCGGACATGTTGCTCAGGCACTGGGAGAATTTATTATTTTTGAAACAAACAACGTCGATCAAAGTCTGATTTATCGATGTTACTGCACCTCACTGGATTAAATCTACTTCTTAGTGACGTCTGAAACTTGAGATTTATCCGCAGTGGAGACTTTTTTTTTTTTTTAAATGAAAACGGGATATTTTTTTTTAAAGTGTTTGAAATTCTGAAGGCGAAGTTTTTTTTTTCTGTTTTTTTTTTCCGCCGCTTCTTTGCAGCTGTCAGAGTGATATGGATTCAGGCCTGGGATCATCACAACTTTATAACTTTCCATACTATTTTTATTAACTTCTCAATCACCTATCTGACTCTATATGTCATTTTTAAAAAGAAAAGTATATATAAATATATATATGTGTGTATTTGGGCGCTAATTTAAGCCAGCAGCAGCAGGAGCAGCAGCAGCAGCAACAATCAGTTACTGGAAGTTTTTTGTTTTCTTTTCCAACTTGCCATGGACTAATCAGGATAAAAACGACCTAACTTTCATTTTTAGACTCTTCTTGTTGTGTAAAGATGCGGATTTCTGTCGTGTTTGGCTCCTTTCCGCGCAGTGACGAGACTGAAAAGCTGAAAAGGCAGAAGAATCCGCTCCTCTGATCAAACTCGCACTCAAAAGGAAGTGAGCTAGCTGGGAGCTAGCAGGCTAAACTCATTAGCTGGCTAGTCGCAAGGATTAAAACACCAACTATATATATTTTAATTTATCGTGGGATTGAACTTTAATATCAAGAGATTAAAAAATGTCTGCTGGGGAGAGTTTATCGGCTCGTTTTGAGAAAATCGACTGCATGCTGAAGGATCCCAAGTCAGAGATCAACACCGACTGCCTGCTGGTGAGTTAGCGCTGACTTTCAGCCCTTTAATTAGCCTTAAGCTCCTTTATACAGCTACACAAGCGTTATAACTGCTCTTTACAGCTTCATAACCCTTTAATAAGCCTTAAGCTCCTTTATACAGCTACACAAGAGTTATAACTGCTCTTTACAACTTCATAGCCCTTTAATTAGCCTTAAGCTCCTTTATAGAGCTACACAAGCGTTATAACTGCTCTTTACAGCTTCATAACCCTTTAATAAGCCTTAAGCTCCTTTATACAGCTACACAAGCGTTATAACTGCTCTTTACAGCTTCATAACCTTTTAATTAGCCTTAAGCTCCTTTATAGAGCTACACAAGCTTTATAACTGCTCTTTACAACTTCATAACCCTTTAATAAGCCTTAACCTACTTTATACTGATAGCTAAGCTTTATAACTGCTCTTTACAACTTCATGACCCTTTAATTAGCCTTAAGCTCCTTTATACAGCTACACAAGCATTGTAACTGCTCTTTACAGCTTCATAACCCTTTAATTAGCCTTAAGCTCCTTTATACAGCTGCACAAGCTTTATAACTGCTCTTTACAGCTTCATAACCCTTTAATTAGCCTTAAGCTCCTTTATACAGCTACACAAGAGTTATAACTGCTCTTTACAGCTTCATAACCCTTTAATTAGCCTTAAGCTTCTTTATACAGCTACACAAGCGTTATAACTGCTCTTTACAATTTCATAGCACTTTAATTAACCTTAAGCTCATTTATACAGCTGCACAAGCTTTATAAATGCTCTTTACAGCTTCACAACCCTTTAATTAGCCTTAAGCTCCTTTATACAGCTACACAAGCATTATAACTGCTCTTTACAGATTCATAACCCTTTAATAAGCCTTAACCTACTTTATACTGATAGCTAAGCTTTATAACTGCTCTTTACAGATTCATAGAGTCTTAATTAGCCTTAACCTACTGCATACAGATACACAAGCTTTATAACTGCTCTTTACAGCTTCATAACCCTTTAATTAGCCTTAAGCTTTACAGTTTCGTAGGGTTTGAATAATCCTTAACCTACTTTATACAGTTACCCAAACTTTATAACTACTCTTTACAACTTCATAGCCCTTTAATAAGCCTTAAGCTCCTTTATAAAAAGCACAAGCTTTATAACTGTGTTTTACAGCTTCATAGCATCTTAATAACCCTCAACCAACTGTATACTGGTAGCTAAGCTTTATAGCTGCTCTTTACAGCTTCACAGGGTTTTAATAAGCCTTAAGCTACTATACACTGCTACACAAGCATTATAACTGCATTTTACAGCTTCCTAGCGTCTTAATATGACGTAAGCTCCTTTATGCAGTGATCCAAGCTTTATGACTTTATAGGGTTTGAATAATCCTTAAGCTTCTGTATACAGTTACCCAGGCTTAATGCAGCTACACAAGCTTTATAACTGCCCTTTACAGCCTCATAGCATCTTAATAAGCCTTAACCTAATGTATACAGTTACCCAGGCTTTATAATTGCTCTTTACAGCTTCATAGCATTTTAATAAGCCTTAAGCTCCTTTATAAAGGCGTCACTGTAGGTTTATATACATAAGCTCATAAGCTACTTTATCCAGCTGGTTAAACTTATACAGCTAGCAAAGCTTTATATCTATTTACAGCTTCATAACGTTTTAATAAGTCTTAAGCTGCTTTATAACCGTTACCCTGCAGTTTTATAGCATTTAATAGGCCTTAAGATACATTATACAGCTACCTAAGCTTCATAACTGTTCCTTACAGCTTCAGAGCATTTTAAAAACCCTTAATCCACTTTGTAACAGTTTCTCAGTAAGCCTTAATATACATTAAACAGCTACCTAAGCTTTATAACTGTTCTTTACAGCTTCAAAGTGACTCTGTAAACCCTAAGCTACCTTTAATCAGTTTCTCTGTAGCTTCATAGACATTTAAACACCTTTAAGTTACTTTATACAGCCACCTAAGCAACGACTGCTCTTTACAGCTTCATAGCATTTTAATAAACCTTAAGCTGCTTTATAACAGATTCACTGTAGCTTCATAAGCATTTAATAAGCTTTATGCTTCTTTATGCAGCTACCATAGATTTGTAACTGGCTTCATAGCATGTTAATAAGCCTTAAGCTACTTTATAACCATTTGCCCATGGCTTCATAAACATTTAATAAGCCTTAAGCTACTTTATGCAGCTACTGAACCTTCATAACTGCTCTTTGCAGCTACATATTATATTAATAATCCTTAATCTGCTTTCTACCTGTTATTCTGTAGCTTCATAAGTATTTAATAAGCAATACACTACTTTATGCAGATACCTAAGCTTTATAACTGGTCTTTGCAGCTTCATAGCATTTTAATAAGCCTCATGCTTCTTTAACAGTTTCCTTGCAGCTTCATAGACCTTTACTAAGCCTATTACTATAGAGCTACCTAAGCTTCATAACTGCTCTTTGCAGATTCTTCACATTTTAATAAACCTTAACCTGCTTTATAACACCAGATAAGCTTTATAAGAGTTTCTCTGTAGCTGCATAGGCATTTAATAAGCCTTAAGCTACTGAAGCTTTATAAATGTACTTTACAACTTCATAGCATTTAATTAGTCTGAAGCTACAATGTTTTCCCGTAACGTTTTAATAATCCTTAATCTACTTAAAATTGTTATTAAGCTTAATAGCTCTAACATATTAATGTTGCTATTATATTTTTATCAAATGAACATTGTTTATATCACTTTACAGTCACTGCATCTACTTTGTAAGGTTATAAGGCCTATCCATTTCTTATAGCTAGCTTATAAAAGTAGCTTAGTAACTTTATGTACATTATACGATGCTTTATAACAGTTTGAATAACATTATAGCTAAATTATGCAGTTATCTAGCTTTATAACAGTTCCATTAGTGATTAAGTGGTTACAACGATTGTTAATTATACTGGCATTATAAGGTTATCTAACCTTTATGACAGTTTGTATACAGCTAATGTTGCATTATACAGCTTAGATAACTTTATAAGAGTTTTATGTTATAGCTACATTATGATGTTGACTAAGCTTTATAACAGTTTGTGTACAGTTATAGCTGCGTTATGAGGTTGACTAAGCTTTATAACAGTTTGTATACAGTTATAGCTGCGTTATGAGGTTGACTAAGCTTTATAACAGTTTGTATACAGTTATAGCTGCGTTATGAGGTTGACTAAGCTTTATAACAGTTTGTATACAGTTATAGCTGCGTTATGAGGTTGACTAAGCTTTATAACAGTTTGTATACAGTTATAGCTGCGTTATGAGGTTGACTAAGCTTTATAACAGTTTGTATACAGTTATAGCTGCGTTATGAGGTTGACTAAGCTTTATAACAGTTTGTATACAGTTATAGCTGCGTTATGAGGTTGACTAATCTTTATAACAGTTTGTATTTATTTATCGATTTGTATATTTGTATTTATCGATTGCTGTAGCTTTGCATCATGAGCATTTTTGGGGTTTTATAATAGATTTATACCATTATAGCTGCATCATACCTTTGTAAAGGCTTTATGTAGACTTATAACCTTAAGTCGATTTGCGTTGTTTAACTGCAGCATTATTTCTCTCTCCTGTGTGGTATAGAAACCGTTTTTGTTTTCAGGTAGCTGTCAAAGTGCATGATTTCACTTCTTGTATCAGTTACTTTAGTGTCTTTTAATCTCATGTGTTATAAACGTATAAACAGATGACTTAAAGCTAATCGAGAAAATTACAGCAAAAATTACAAAAGTCAAAGCACTTGCTAGAGGGCAAAAAAAAAGCGTGATGTGGTGTTGAATATCGTGTGCACGGTATTTTTTAAACAATTTATTACTTTAATTAATTGTTTTTAATCAAAACTTTGATTAAATTATAACATGATTACGATTACTGATTTTTAAAATGATCATTTTTGATATTAGTATTTAAAAATTTTTTTTAACAGAAGTCACACTCAGCTATACTGAACATGCTGTCAAATGCGCAGTTGTAATGTTTCACAGAGACTTTAGGAATGCAGCATTATAGCTATCGCAGTATTTAAACTTATTTTTAAAAAGGACATTACAGTCGTTATCTGAAGAAATATCGCAGTATAATCCTGCACTTTACGTATCATACACCTTAATTATACTTATACGAGGACCGAAATGTTAGCGTGTCTAATCTGTCGAATATGCGTATGATACGCGTACGATATGTGTACACAAGTGCTAGTAGCGCAAACATGTCTAATACAACACACACACTCACACACAGAGCGCAAACTCTTATTCAGGCAGAAATCAAAGAAATCACCGCAGCGATTGTGAAGTTTATTCGGTATTAGATACATTCGCTACTATAGAACGCAGGGTTCAAAAATGCACCTAGGGCTACAGAGAGATGCGTAGCTCTGAGGCGTAGCTCTGAGGCGTAGCTCTGAGGCGTAGCTCTGAGGCGTAGCTCTGATGCGTAACTCTGAGGCGTAGCTCTGATTCGTAGCTCTGATGCGTAACTCTGAGGCGTAGCTCTGAGGCGTAGCTCTGAGGCGTAGCTCTGAGGCGTAGCTCTGATGCGTAACTCTGATGCGTAACTCTGAGGCGTAGCTCTGATGCGTAGCTCTGATGCGTAGCTCTGAGGCGTAGCTCTGAGGCGTAGCTCTGAGGCGTAACTCTGAGGCGTAACTCTGAGGCGTAGCTCTGATGCGTAGCTCTGATGCGTAGCTCTGAGGCGTAGCTCTGAGGCGTAGCTCTGAGGCGTAACTCTGAGGCGTAGCTCTGATTCGTAGCTCTGATGCGTAACTCTGATGCGTAACTCTGATGCGTAGCTCTGAGGCGTAGCTCTGAGGCGTAGCTCTGAGGCGTAGCTCTGATGCGTAGCTCTGAGGCGTAGCTCTGATGCGTAGCTCTGAGGCGTAGCTCTGATGCGTAGCTCTGATGCGTAACTCTGAGGCGTAGCTCTGAGGCGTAACTCTGATGCGTAACTCTGATGCGTAACTCTGATGCGTAGCTCTGATGCGTAGCTCTGATGCGTAACTCTGAGGCGTAGCTCTGATGCGTAGCTCTGATGCGTAGCTCTGATGCGTAACTCTGAGGCGTAGCTCTGAGGCGTAGCTCTGATTCGTAGCTCTGATGCGTAACTCTGAGGCGTAGCTCTGAGGCGTAGCTCTGAGGCATAGCTCTGATGCGTAGCTCTGTGCGTAACTGTTCTCCGTGTAACGTTTCAGCGTACGCTGCTATGAGTCGGAATGGATCACGTGAGCGCCGTCGTTAAATTTCAAATATCGTACTCGTTTTAATCAACTGAAAACGTAATCTGTTTTTGTTGTATTGAAAATATATCGTATCGAGAGACAAAAGCGTAACAAAGTTGAATTCAGATTAATTTATCAGGTGAATTTGGTGTGTCATTTCACTTCTACTTGTTTATGATGCATCAGCTTTACGAAGTTACGAAGCTTATACGTTGTGCGACATTAGATTATAAGGTTAGCTTTAAACTTCGTAACATATAATGTTTTATAACATGTAATGTTAGCTTACAGGTTGAATAACGTTCTAGCTGCATAGATATAATGTTGTGTAACAGTATTATGTTACAGACGTAATAAGAGTTTTACGTGGGAACACGTTGTTCTATGACACGTTGTTGTGCATTCTTTTATTAAATATCTGTTATAACAGGTAATAGTTCTGTATTTGAGCTTTTGACCGTGTAGTCGTTGTAGTACTGATGATCACACGCTTCTCTATGAGGTTTCTTTTCCTATCTCGCTTCCCTTTTTTCTGTTTTTTGTTTCTTTCTGAAAAGCAGCTTGATGAGAATCTAGCTCAGCTATGGACAGGCAGTAAAAACAGAATCCATCTGAATTTAGCTATTTTTTAAAAAGTAGCTAGTTTCTAAGTCCATGTCTTGATGATGTCTACAAGCGTGATATGGTCACATGGCATTTATTTTTGCCTCTGAGTTGCTTGTTGTCTCTTGGCTTGAATAAGGAAGTGGCCAAGTCTCGCTTTTCTTAAAACCTCATTTTCCTCAAGTGAGTTCTCTCTTTGCCGAGTTTATGATGCAGAACATAATTATAATTCAGTGCAAGCGTCATCTCTTCTGGCAGCCGTGAATAAGCCGTGTGTTTTGTCGTGCGCGTGTGTGTGGGAAGTGGAGTCGGATCTGGGTTTATTCATCTGACGTCGCTCATTTCTCAATCTCATGTCCTGGCCTGCCTCACTCTCACCTGCCAGTACATCTGCATGACTTGAGGCAGCTAAAATTGAGGTCACTGAGGCAATAGGATGCCATGGTTCAGATGAACTGAGGTAGCTGAGGTACCTGAGATAACGTTGAGCTGAGGCTGAGGTAACCGAGGTAATGTTGCGGTGTGAATGAGGTGGTTGAGGTGAGGCTGAGGTAACTGAGGTAGTGCTGCACTGTAGCTGAGGTAACGTTGAAATGTTGCTGAGGTAACTGAGGTAACTTTGCTCTGTGGCTGAGGTAACTGAGGAAATGTTGCGCTGTGGCTGAGGTAACTGAGGAAATGTTGCGCTGTGGCTGAGGTAACTGAGGAAACGTTGCGCTGTGGCTGAGGTAACTGAGAAAGCGTTGCACTGTGAATGAGGTAACTGAGGAAACGCTGAGCTGTGGCTGAGGTAACTGAGGTAACATTGCGCTGTTAATGAGGTAACTGAGGTAACGTTGAGCTGTGAATGAGGTAACTGAGGTAATGTTGCACTGTGGCTGAGGTAACTGAGGAAACGTTGCGCTGTGAATGAGGTAACTGAGGAAACGTTGCGCTGTGGCTGAGGTAACTGAGAAAACGTTGCGCTGTGGCTGAGGAAACTGAGGAAATGTTGTGCTGTGAATGAGGTAACTGAGATAACATTGAGCTGTGAATGAGGTAACTGAGGTAAAATTGAACTGTGCCTTATTTTACTGAGGTAACATTACGCTGTGAATGAGGTAACGTTGCGCTGTGAATGAGGTGATTGAGGTAATGTTGAGCTGTGAATGAGGTAACTGAGGTAACGTTGAGCTGTGAATGAGGTAACTGAGAAAACGTTGCACTGTGAATGAGGTAACTGAGGTAACATTGAGCTGTGAATGAGGTAACTGAGGTAACGTTGAGCTGTGAATGAGGTAACCGAGATAACATTGAGCTGTGAATGAGGTAACTGAGGTAAAATTGAACTGTGCCTTATTTTACTGAGGTAACATTACGCTGTGAATGAGGTAACGTTGAGCTGTGAATGAGGTAACTGAGGTAACGTTGCGCTGTGAATGAGGTGATTGAGGAAATGTTGCACTGTGGCTGAGGTAACTGAGGAAACGTTGAGTTGTGAATGAGGTAACTGAGGAAACGTTGAGCTGTGAATGAGGAAACTGAGGTAACGTTGAGCTGTGAATGAGGTAACTGAGGTAATGTTGCGCTGTGAATGAGGTAACTGAGGAAACGTTGAGCTGTGAATGAGGAAACTGAGGTAACGTTGAGCTGTGAATGAGGTAACTGAGGTAACATTGAGCTGTGAATGAGGTAACTGAGGTAACGTTGCTCTGTGACTGAGGTAACTGAGGAAACGTTGAGCTGTGAATGAGGTAACTGAGGAAATGTTGAGCTGTGAATGAGGTAACTGAGGAAACGCTGCACTGTGAATGAGGTAACTGAGGTAACGTTGAGCTGTGAATGAGGTAACTGAGGAAACATTGAGCTGTGAATGAGGTAACTGAGGAAACATTGAGCTGTGAATGAGGTAACTGAGGTAACGTTGAGCTGTGAATGAGGTAACTGAGGTAATGTTGCGATGTGAATGAGGTAACTGAGGAAACGTTGAGCTGTGAATGAGGTAACTGAGGTAACATTGAGCTGTGAATGAGGTAACTGAGGTAATGTTGCGATGTGAATGAGATAACTGAGGAAACGTTGCACTGTGGCTAAGGTAACTGATGTAACATTGAGCTGTGAATGAGGTAACTGAGGTAACGTTGCGCTGTGAATGAGGTAACTGATGTAACATTGAGCTGTGAATGAGGTAACTGATGTAACGTTGCGCTGTGAATGAGGTAACTGAGGTAACATTGCGCTGTGATTGAGGTAACTGATGTAACATTGAGCTGTGAATGAGGTAACTGAGGTAATGTTGCGCTGTGAATGAGATAACTGAGGAAACGTTGCGCTGTGAATGAGGTAACTGAGGTAACGTTGCGCTGTGAATGAGGTAACTGATGTAACGTTGAGCTGTGAATGAGGTAACTGAGGTAACGTTGCGCTGTGAATGAGGTAACTGATGTAACGTTGCGCTGTGAATGAGGTAACTGAGGAAACGTTGAGCTATGAATGAGGTAACTGAGGTAACATTGAGCTGTGAATGAGGTAACTGAGGTAATGTTGCGATGTGAATGAGGTAACTGAGGAAACGTTGCACTGTGGCTAAGGTAACTGATGTAACATTGAGCTGTGAATGAGGTAACTGAGGTAACGTTGCGCTGTGAATGAGGTAACTGATGTAACATTGAGCTGTGAATGAGGTAACTGATGTAACGTTGCGCTGTGAATGAGGTAACTGAGGTAACATTGCGCTGTGATTGAGGTAACTGATGTAACATTGAGCTGTGAATGAGGTAACTGAGGAAACGTTGCGCTGTGAATGAGGTAACTGAGGTAACGTTGCGCTGTGAATGAGGTAACTGATGTAACATTGAGCTGTGAATGAGGTAACTGAGGTAACGTTGCGCTGTGAATGAGGTAACTGATGTAACGTTGCGCTGTGAATGAGGTAACTGATGTAACGTTGCGCTGTGAATGAGGTAACTGAGGAAACGTTGAGCTGTGAATGAGGTAACTGAGGTAACGTTGCGCTGTTAATGAGCTGATTGAGGTAATGTTGAGCTGTGAATGAGGTAACTGAGAAAACGTTGAGCTGTGAATGAGGTAACTGAGAAAACGTTGAGCTGTGAATGAGGTAACTGAGGAAATGTTGCACTGTGGCTGAGGTAACTGAGGAAATGTTGCGCTGTGAATGAGGTAACTGAGGAAATGTTGCACTGTGGCTGAGGTAACTGAGGAAATGTTGCGCTGTGAATGAGGTAACTGAGGAAACGTTGCTCTGTGACTGAGGTAACTGAGGTAACATTGCGCTGTGAATGAGGTAACTGAGGAAACGTTGAGCTGTGAATGAGGTAACTGAGGAAATGTTGCACTGTGAATGAGGTAACTGAGGAAACGTTGAGCTGTGAATGAGGTAACTGAGGAAATGTTGCACTGTGAATGAGGAAACTGAGGTAACGTTGAGCTGTGAATGAGGTAACTGAGGAAACGTTGAGCTGTGAATGAGGTAACTGAGGAAACGTTGAGCTGTGAATGAGGTAACTGAGGAAACGTTGCGCTGTGGCTGAGGTAACTGAGGTAACGTTGAGCTGTGGCTGAGGTAACTGAGGTAACGTTGAGCTGTGGCTGAGGTAACATTGAGCTGTGGCTGAGGTAACATTGAGCTGTGGCTGAGGTAACTGAGGAAACGTTGCGCTGTGGCTGAGGTAACATTGAGCTGTGAATGAGGTAACTGAGGTAACATTGAGCTGTGAATGAGGTAACTGAGGAAACGTTGCGCTGTGAATGAGGTAACTGATGTAACATTGAGCTGTGAATGAGGTAACTGATGTAACGTTGCGCTGTAAATGAGGTAACTGATGTAACATTGAGCTGTGAATGAGGTAACTGAGGTAATGTTGCGCTGTGAATGAGATAACTGATGTAACATTGAGCTGTGAATGAGGTAACTGAGGAAACGTTGAGCTGTGGCTGAGGTAACTGATGTAACATTGAGCTGTGAATGAGGTAACTGAGGTAACGTTGAGTTGTGAATGAGGTAACTGAGGAAACGTTGAGTTGTGAATGAGGTAACTGAGGTAACATTGCGCTGTGAATGAGGTAACTGATGTAACATTGAGCTGTGAATGAGGTAACTGAGGTAATGTTGCACTGTGAATGAGATAACTGAGGAAACGTTGCGCTGTGAATGAGGTAACTGAGGAAACGTTGCACTGTGAATGAGGTAACTGAGGTAACATTGCGCTGTGAATGAGGTAACTGAGGAAACGTTGAGCTGTGAATGAGGTAACTGAGGTAACATTGAGCTGTGAATGAGGTAACTGAGGTAAAATTGAACTGTGCCTTATTTTACTGAGGTAACATTACGCTGTGAATGAGGTAACTGAGGAAACGTTGAGCTGTGAATGAGGTAACTGATGTAACATTGAGCTGTGAATGAGGTAACTGAGGTAACATTGCGCTGTGAATGAGGTAACTGAGGAAACGTTGAGCTGTGAATGAGGTAACTGATGTAACATTGAGCTGTGAATGAGGTAACTGAGGTAATGTTGCGCTGTGAATGAGATAACTGAGGAAACGTTGAGCTGTGGCTGAGGTAACTGATGTAACATTGAGCTGTGAATGAGGTAACTGAGGTAACGTTGAGTTGTGAATGAGGTAACTGAGGAAACGTTGCGCTGTGAATGAGGTAACTGAGGAAACGTTGCGCTGTGAATGAGGTAACTGAGGTAACGTTGCGCTGTGAATGAGGTAACTGATGTAACATTGAGCTGTGAATGAGGTAACTGAGGAAACGTTGCGCTGTGAATGAGGTAACTGAGGAAACGTTGCGCTGTGAATGAGGTAACTGAGGAAACGTTGAGCTGTGAATGAGGTAACTGAGGAAACGTTGCGCTGTGAATGAGGTAACTGAGGAAACGTTGCGCTGTGAATGAGGTAACTGAGGAAACGTTGCGCTGTGAATGAGGTAACTGAGGTAACGTTGCGCTGTGAATGAGATAACTGAGGAAACGTTGAGCTGTGAATGAGGTAACTGAGGAAACGTTGAGCTGTGAATGAGGTAACTGAGGTAACATTATGCTGTGAATGAGGTAACTGAGGTAACGTTGAGCTGTGAATGAGGTAACTGAGGTAATGTTGCGCTGTGAATGAGGTAACTGAGGTAACGTTGAGCTGTGAATGAGGTAACTGAGGTAATGTTGAGCTGTGAATGAGGTAACTGAGATAACATTGCGCTGTGAATGAGATAACTGAGGAAACGTTGAGCTATGAATGAGGTAACTGAGGTAACATTGAGCTGTGAATGAGGTAACTGAGGTAATGTTGCGCTGTGAATGAGATAACTGAGGTAACGTTGAGCTGTGAATGAGGTAACTGAGGTAATGTTGCGCTGTGAATGAGGTAACTGAGGTAACATTGAGCTGTGAATGAGGTAACGTTGAGCTGTGAATGAGGTAACTGAGGTAACGTTGAGCTGTGAATGAGGTAACTGAGGTAATGTTGCGCTGTGAATGAGGTAACTGAGGTAACGTTGAGCTGTGAATGAGGTAACTGAGGAAACGTTGAGCTGTGAATGAGGTAACTGAGGTAACATTATGCTGTGAATGAGGTAACTGAGGTAATGTTGAGCTGTGAATGAGGTAACTGAGGTAACGTTGAGCTGTGAATGAGGTAACTGAGGTAACGTTGAGCTGTGAATGAGGTAACGTTGAGCTGTGAATGAGGTAACTGAGGTAACGTTGAGCTGTGAATGAGGTAACTGAGGTAACGTTGAGCTGTGAATGAGGTAACTGAGGTAACATTGAGCTGTGAATGAGGTAACTGAGGTAACATTGAGCTGTGAATGAGGTAACGTTGAGCTGTGAATGAGGTAACTGATGTAACGTTGAGCTGTGAATGAGGTAACTGAGGAAACGTTGAGCTGTGAATGAGGTAA
>NC_069713.1:2290521-2298021 GCF_027358585.1 Pangasianodon hypophthalmus
ACCTGTCTCTCTATCTGACTGACTGTCTGTATAATGACCTGTCTCTCTACCTGTCTGTCTACCTGACTGACTGTCTGTATAATGACCTGTCTGTCTACCTGTCTGTCTACCTGTCTGACTGTCTGTATAATGACCTGTCTCTCTACCTGTCTCTCTACCTGTCTGACTGTCTGTATAATGACCTGTCTCTCTACCTGTCTCTCTACCTGTCTGACTGTCTGTATAATGACCTGTCTCTCTACCTGTCTCTCTATCTGACTGACTGTCTGTATAATGACCTGTCTCTCTACCTGTCTCTCTATCTGTCTGACTGTCTGTATAATGACCTGTCTCTCTACCTGTCTGTCTACCTGACTGACTGTCTGTATAATGACCTGTCTGTCTACCTGTCTCTCTACCTGTCTGACTGTCTGTATAATGACCTGTCTGTCTAACCTGTCTCTCTACCTGACTGACTGTCTGTATAATGACCTGTCTGTCTACCTGTCTCTCTACCTGTCTGACTGTCTGTATAATGACCTGTCTGTCTACCTGTCTCTCTACCTGTCTGACTGTCTGTATAATGACCTGTCTGTCTACCTGTCTCTCTATCTGTCTGACTGTCTGTATAATGACCTGTCTCTCTACCTGTCTCTCTATCTGACTGACTGTCTGTATAATGACCTGTCTCTCTACCTGTCTCTCTATCTGACTGACTGTCTGTATAATGACCTGTCTGTCTACCTGTCTGTCTACCTGACTGACTGTCTGTATAATGACCTGTCTGTCTACCTGTCTCTCTATCTGTCTGACTGTCTGTATAATGACCTGTCTCTCTACCTGTCTCTCTATCTGACTGACCTGTCTGTATAATGACCTGTCTCTCTACCTGTCTCTCTATCTGACTGACTGTCTGTATAATGACCTGTCTCTCTACCTGTCTGTCTACCTGACTGACTGTCTGTATAATGACCTGTCTGTCTACCTGTCTGTCTACCTGTCTGACTGTCTGTATAATGACCTGTCTCTCTACCTGTCTCTCTACCTGTCTGACTGTCTGTATAATGACCTGTCTCTCTACCTGTCTCTCTACCTGTCTGACTGTCTGTATAATGACCTGTCTCTCTACCTGTCTCTCTATCTGACTGACTGTCTGTATAATGACCTGTCTCTCTACCTGTCTCTCTATCTGACTGACTGTCTGTATAATGACCTGTCTCTCTACCTGTCTGTCTACCTGACTGACTGTCTGTATAATGACCTGTCTGTCTACCTGTCTCTCTACCTGTCTGACTGTCTGTATAATGACCTGTCTGTCTACCTGTCTCTCTACCTGACTGACTGTCTGTATAATGACCTGTCTGTCTACCTGTCTCTCTACCTGTCTGACTGTCTGTATAATGACCTGTCTGTCTACCTGTCTCTCTACCTGTCTGACTGTCTGTATAATGACCTGTCTGTCTACCTGTCTCTCTATCTGTCTGACTGTCTGTATAATGACCTGTCTGTCTACCTGTCTCTCTATCTGACTGACTGTCTGTATAATGACCTGTCTCTCTACCTGTCTCTCTATCTGACTGACTGTCTGTATAATGACCTGTCCTCTACCTGTCTGTCTACCTGACTGACTGTCTGTATAATGACCTGTCTGTCTACTGTCTGTCTACCTGACTGACTGTCTGTATAATGACCTGTCTGTCTACCTGTCTGTCTACCTGACTGACTGTCTGTATAATGACCTGTCTCTCTACCTGTCTCTCTACCTGTCTGACTGTCTGTATAATGACCTGTCTCTCTACCTGTCTGACTGTCTGTATAATGACCTGTCTGTCTACCTGTCTCTCTACCTGTCTGACTGTCTGTATAATGACCTGTCTCTCTACCTGACTGACTGTCTGTATAATGACCTGTCTGTCTACCTGACTGACTGTCTGTATAATGACCTGTCTGTCTACCTGTCTCTCTACCTGACTGACTGTCTGTATAATGACCTGTCTCTCTACCTGTCTCTCTACCTGACTGACTGTCTGTATAATGACCTGTCTCTCTACCTGTCTCTCTACCTGACTGACTGTCCTGTATAATGACCTGTCTGTCTACCCTGTTCTCTACCTGTATATTGACCTGTCTCTCTACCTGTCTGACTGTCTGTATAAGACCTGTCTCTCTACCTGTCTCTATACCTGTCTGACTGTCTGTATAATGACCTGTCTCTCTACCTGTCTCTCTACCTGTCTCTCTTAATAGACCTGTCTCTCTACCTGTATATAGACCTGTCTCTCTACCTGTATATAGACCTGTACTAATAAGACCTGTATATAGACCTGTATAATGACCTGTCTCTCTACCTGTCTCTCTACCTGTATATAGACCTGTCTCTCTACCTGTATAATGACCTGTATATAGACCTGTCTCTCTACCTGTATATAGACCTGTCTCTCTACCTGTCTCTCTACCTGTCTCTCTACCTGTCTCTCTACCTGTATATAGACCTGTGTGTCTGTCTCTCTGTCTGTCCAGTGTTTCCCCTGCCATTATATTAGGAGGGCGCCCCGCCCCCCCAGATAGGTGAAGT
Source organism: Pangasianodon hypophthalmus (assembly GCF_027358585.1). NCBI lineage: Eukaryota > Metazoa > Chordata > Actinopteri > Siluriformes > Pangasiidae > Pangasianodon > Pangasianodon hypophthalmus. The sequence goes on from NC_069713.1 coordinate 2,293,076, forward strand.
TAATTTTTATTTAATTTTATTTTCTGTATAGCGCCAGATAACAGCAGAAGTCATTTCAGGTTACCTTTCCTATAGAACAGGTCTATACCTCGTTCGTTTATTAAACAAACTAAATAGCCTGATGTTATTATCTTATTTACACGACGGCACATCATTTCTGTCTCTGCATGGTTCGCGCGTTTACAATTCTCCTCTGCTCTGTATTGCGCGCCGGGCGGAGTTCCGCCCCGATGCGTGCGCGCACACACACACACAGACACACACACACACACACACACAGACACGTGCGCGCAACCATTTATATAATGGCTATTTATATAATGACCTGTCTGTCTCTCTGTCTCTCTGTCTAGCTATTTTCATATTGACCTGTCTGTCTGTCTGTCTGTCTGTCTGGCTCCCTGTATATTGACCTGTCTGTCTCTCTGTCTGTCTGTCTAGCTATTTTCATATTGACCTGTCTGTCTCTCTGTCTGTCTGTCTGGCTCCCTGTATATTGACCTGTCTGTCTCTCTTTCTCTCTGTCTAGCTATTTTCATATTGACCTGTCTGTCTCTCTGTCTGTCTGTCTGGCTCCCTGTATATTGACCTGTCTGTCTGTCTGTCTGTCTGTCTGTCTAGCTATATTCATATTGACCTGTCTGTCTCTCTGTCTGTCTGTCTGGCTCTCTGTATATTGACCTGTCTGTCTCTCTGTCTGTCTGTCTGGCTCTCTGTATATTGACCCTGTCTGTCTTGTCTGGCTCTCTGTATATTGACCTGTCTGTCTCTCTGCCTGTCTGTCTGCTCTCTGTATATTGGACCTGTCTGTCTGTCTGGCTCTCTGTATATTGACCTGTCTGTCTGTCTGTCTGTCTGGCTCTCTGTATATTGACCTGTCTGTCTGTCTGGCTCTCTGTATATTGACCTGTCTGTCTCTCTGCCTGTCTGTCTGGCTCTCTGTATATTGACCTGTCTGTCTGCCTGTCTGTCTGGCTCTCTGTATATTGACCTGTCTGTCTGCCTGTCTGTCTGGCTCTCTGTATATTGACCTGTCTGTCTGTCTGTCTGGTCTGGCTCTCTGTATATTGACCTGTCTGTCTGCCTGTCTGTCTGGCTCTCTGTATATTGACCTGTCTGTCTGTCTGTCTGTCTGGCTCTCTGTATATTGACCTGTCTGTCTGTCTGGCTCTCTGTATATTGACCTGTCTGTCTGTCTGTCTCTCTGTATAATGACCTGTCTGTCTCTCTGTCTGTCTGTCTGGCTCTCTGTATATTGACCTGTCTGTCAGTCTGTTAACCTCTTTTTTGACCTGTTTATATGTCTGCTAGTTTCTAGTCTCATTTAAGGTTGCTAACTATCTGTTTGTCAATCTACCTGCCTACCTGTCTGTCTGTTTGTCTACCTGTTAATCTACCTGTCTGTCTGTCTGTCTACCTGTTAATCTACCTGTCTGTCTGTTTGTCTACCTGTTAATCTACCTGTCTGTCTGTCTGTCTACCTGTCTGTCTGTCTGTCTACCTGTTAATCTACCTGTCTGTCTGTCTGTCTACCTGTTAATCTACCTGTCTGTCTGTCTGTCTACCTGTTAATCTACCTGTCAATCTACCTGTCTACCTGTCTGTCAATCTACCTGTCAATCTACCTGTCTTGGTAGCTGAATATTCATTTCAAAAACATTAATTGTAATTTGTTTGTTATAGTGTGTTAAAGGTCACTCAGTGATAACACTCAGTCCTCTGGTGTGAGTGTGTGTGTGTGTGTGTGTGTGTGTTTGTGAGTGTGTGTGAGTGTGTGTGAGTGTGTGTGTGTGTGTGTGTGGTTTCCTGCTGCCCCACTAACGGAGGAGTGTGTCAGTGTGACAGGTGTAGGATTACAGTGGATTATCAGTAAATAACACGTCGCGCGCTGCAGAACACACGGCCTCGTCTCTGTGTGTTTATGTAGGGATGGGTGCCAATACTTTCGCACATACACGTAGCGGGAACTGAACTGTGATCTGATTGGATACAGGGACATTTTGGGCGGGAACTGAACTGTGATCTGATTGGATACAGGGACATTTTGGGCGGGAACTGAACTGTGATCTGATTGGATACAGGGACATTTTGGGCGGGAACTGAACTGTGATCTGATTGGTTACAGGGACATTTTGGCTGGAGACTGAACTGTGATCTGATTGGTTACAGGGACATTTTGGGCGGGAACTGAACTGTGATCTGATTGGATACAGGGACATTTTGGGGGAGAACTGAACTGTGATCTGATTGGTTACAAGGACATTTTGGGCGGGAACTGAACTGTGATCTGATTGGTTACAGGAACTGAACTGTGATTTGATTGGATACAGGGACATTTTGGGCGGGAACTGAACTGTGATCTGATTGGATACAGGGACATTTTGGGGGAGAACTGAACTGTGATCTGATTGGTTACAAGGACATTTTGGGCGGGAACTGAACTGTGATCTGATTGGTTACAGGAACTGAACTGTGATCTGATTGGTTACAGGGACATTTTGGGCTGGAACTGAACTGTGATCTGATTGGATACAGGGACATTTTGGGCGGGAACTGAACTGTGATCTGATTGGATACAGGGACATTTTGGGCGGGAACTGAACTGTGATCTGATTGGATACAGGGACATTTTGGGCGGGAACTGAACTGTGATCTGATTGGTTACAGGAACTGAACTGTGATCTGATTGGATACAGGGACATTTTGGGGGAGAACTGAACTGTGATCTGATTGGTTACAGGAACTGAACTGTGATTTGATTGGATACAGGGACATTTTGGGGGAGAACTGAACTGTGATCTGATTGGATACAGGGACATTTTGGGCGGGAACTGAACTGTGATCTGATTGGATACAGGGACATTTTGGGGGAGAACTGAACTGTGATCTGATTGGTTACAGGGACATTTTGGGCGGGAACTGAACTGTGATCTGATTGGTTACAGGAACTGAACTGTGATCTGATTGGATACAGGGACATTTTGGGGGAGAACTGAACTGTGATCTGATTGGTTACAGGAACTGAACTGTGATCTGATTGGATACAGGGACATTTTGGGGGAGAACTGAACTGTGATCTGATTGGATACAGGGACATTTTGGGCGGGAACTGAACTGTGATCTGATTGGATACAGGGACATTTTGGGCGGGAACTGAACTGTGATCTGATTGGTTACAGGGACATTTTGGGCGGGAACTGAACTGTGATCTGATTGGTTACAGGGACATTTTGGGCGGGAACTGAACTGTGATCTGATTGGTTACAGGAACTGAACTGTGATCTGATTGGATACAGGGACATTTTGGGGGAGAACTGAACTGTGATCTGATTGGTTACAGGAACTGAACTGTGATTTGATTGGATACAGGGACATTTTGGGGGAGAACTGAACTGTGATCTGATTGGATACAGGGACATTTTGGGCGGGAACTGAACTGTGATCTGATTGGATACAGGGACATTTTGGGCGGGAACTGAACTGTGATCTGATTGGATACAGGGACATTTTGGGCGGGAACTGAACTGTGATCTGATTGGATACAGGGACATTGTGGATGGGAACTGAACTGTGATCTGATTGGTTACAGGGACATTTTGGGCGGGAACTGAACTGTGATCTGATTGGTTACAGGAACTGAACTGTGCTCTGATTGGTTACAGGGACATTGTGGATGGGAACTGAACTGTGATCTGATTGGTTGCAGGAACTGAACTGTGATCTGATTGGTTGCAGGAACTGAACTGTGATCTGATTGGTTACAGGGACATTGTGGATGGGAACTGAACTGTGATCTGATTGGTTACAGGGACATTGTGGATTGTCTTCCGACAAAAAAAAAAAGTTTATTTTGACTGTAATTAGTTAATTATTATTGTGGAAAGTGTGTTGTTTTGATAACTAACCTGGTTTAACGTGTTTGTGACGTGTTTGTGACGTGCGTGTGTGTTTGTGACGTGTTTGTGACGTGTGTGTGTGTGTGTTTTATTCTCACGTTTCTGCAGGACGGTTTGGATGCTCTGGTCTACGACCTCGATTTTCCCGCCCTGAGGAAGAACAAGAGCATCGACAACTTCTTAAGCAGATGTGAGTAACGTACTTAACACACACACACACACACACACACACATATCATCATCATCATCATCACTGTTGCTAACCAGATAAACCACAAACTATCATTACGGAAGGTAAAGTTTAGAGATCAGTCACTGATGTACGTTAGAACAAAGAGTGTAAGAACAGTGAAACGCGGTACACGTCCAGATGTTTCCTCCAGCTCCCGAACAGCTGGATTGAACTCTCCTCATTATTATAACTGTATAATGGGCTTTAATGGTGTTTATTTTTAGATACGCTGAGCTCTGAAGCCGGTCTGCCCCCTCCACTGCTTACTTCCTGTTCATTCTTCTACCGCTCGTTACCTGCCAGTGTTAGAACAGAATCAGACCTGCGCTGGGAATTTAGCTTTCTGTTCATCTCCTCCAGCGTTTAGAAGAAATAAAGCTAGTAGTCTTTTAATTCACGCTTTATAAAGTGATGTGTGAAAGGAGTTCTACGTAAAGGACTCATTAACATGCTATGCTAGCTTCATAGCAAAGCACAAACTAGCAAAGAAAAAATCTGTATGTATGAAGTGCGCTGTTTGGAGTCAGTGTTACCATGACAACGGGAAGCGTGCAACGCATTTGTCAGATTGTTAACAGATTATGAATTTTTGTAGTTAAAGGTAGTTATTGTTACAGCTAGAGGCTGTTGATCTAAAATGGAGACTTATGAAATGAGCCTGTACTGGATGTGATAAAGGGGGCGGGGCTTATCTGGTGCTCGATCAATACTCTCTCTCTCTCTCCCCCTCTCTCTCTCTCTCTCTCTCTCTCTCTCTCGCTCCCCCTCTCTCTCTCTCTCTCTCTCTCTCTCTCTATCTCGCTCTCCCTCTCTCTCTC